>NC_060211.1:146535000-146757500 GCF_021130785.1 Homalodisca vitripennis | reverse complement strand
GTTTAATCACTGAAAAACATTTTTTTGGCTTACTCATAGCCATGCTTATTTCCATGTTTTATCATATTTATACCTTAAGAAGAGAACATATACCGGTTCTTGATATGTCGCATTCCTGTGATTGCAACGTATTATAATAACGATGAGAATGTCTTGTAATCATCTTATCCTTAGAACATTTACCCTTGCAAAATAATGCGACCAACGTTTCAGATCCTTCAAAAGACTTCCAAAACATGTTTTATTTGTAAATGTATTTATTATTGAAGATAATAGTGAAATAAACACCATAAACATATATGTGTGTTCATTATAATGTTTATTTTGTTTTTTTTAATTGCATGTAATTATTTCAGTATCATGTATCTGACATTGGACATTTATTTCGATAATTTGGGAACAAATAAAAATTTGCAAAACGTACAAAACAATTTTAGTTCACCTTTCCACAGTTACATTGTAATTACATCTCGGTATTGTAAGTATTTCCTCTGTTGAGCACCAACCTAGATTGCAAACTTTATATCAATAATAATAATTACTCCTGTTGCTTCTTTTAGACTGTATAGTAGTTTGTATTGTCTATTTATTATTTTTAATTTGTCTTTGGTGCCATTTGTGCTGGAAGTTTATTAATGTCTGAATAATATTGATAACAATGATTTTTAAAATATTATTGTTTCTATGAGTTTCTTTTGAGTTACTTACTGTCAAATTTATATAAATTATTTTTCAAAAAACAATAAAAACGGCGTTTTCTTAATACTCAATTTTTTATTTTACCATCAGTGTTGTGTATTACACAATAGTTTGAAAAATACAGAAAAATATGTTATTACTTAAATCAGTATAACATAACCGTAATTACATATCTCGACATTTTAGGTTTTTTTAATTCGTATAATATATTTATCAAGTTGATAAACGACTTGGCGTTCGAAAAAGTCTTGATGGCAGCTGTAGTTTTAATTACGTTTAGGTGAGCTTACGTTGTTTGTTTGTGCAGCAACGAAAGAAGCCCCACTTGTAGTAATTTCTTAATTAACTTTCATCAATTCAAGAAAAAAAGTTACAGTACTCGATTTATTAAATTTATATAATGTACAATCATTTTTCATTTGAGTCATCCAGTAAAATTTTTAAATTTGATAAAGGGTTACTATTTGATCAAGAAAATATTTTAAAATATAAGAAAAGAGTATTTTTTAGACTTGTTTAGTAGTGTCATCTTGTTTAATAATGACGAATTTCTTTAGAATATTCCAATAAACCTTAATCCTTTTCTGTCTTTGTTGAGAAGTTTCAATCAAATTGCTGATAAGAAGTCGGAATTTAATTACTGCCTTGAATCCAATAGAATGTTATATTTCTTTGTTAAATACAACGAACGATTATTTGCTCTGATAAACGTATTCATTATGTACCGACACGAATGCCGTTATATTGCTTTTTATAACACTTTATAAACAAAGACCTTAACAAAACGACATTCTTCACTTTTTCTTATTATTAGGTTATAACGCATTCTGGTAGTCCGTGTCCGGATCTATTTGCTAGACAAATCAATAGGGAAATAATGTGGCTAGTCCTCAGGATGTATACGAGATTAGCATTTTATACAAGCGAAAAGTATCTAACTAGTTCATCAGCATACGGGAAAAATGTCTAGTCCAGGCGCCACAAGCTCTCGTGTGCTCCAAATTAATTCTGCTTAAATGTGGTCAGAAGAGTTAAATGTTATATTCCAGTGTATCCAGAAATACAAAGTTGTTTAACAATGCATGCAAGTAACAATGCACACAAAAAAAGTTTAAAAGAGTTGAACAAGTAATAATTTCTAATAAGAGAGTGTTGTTGGATGTTTTCTAACAAAATAATAAGTGTAGATTATAATGAAATATGTTTGTAAAGTATATTTGATTTATTTTACTTCAGGTTTTAGCTCACTTATTCAAATCAGCGATGGGGTTAGTACTTTACAATGCATGCAAGTAACAATGCACACAAAAAAAGTTTAAAAGAGTTGAACAAGTAATAATTTCTAATAAGAGAGTGTTATTGGATGTTTTCTAACAAAATAATAAGTGTAGATTATAATGAAATATGTTTGTAAAGTATATTTGATTTATTTTACTTCAAGTTTTAGCTCACTTACTCAAATCAGCGATGGGGTTAGTACTTTACAATGCATGCAAGTAACAATGCACACAAAAAAAGTTTAAAAGAGTTGAACAAGTAATAATTTCTAATAAGAGAGTGTTATTGGATGTTTTATAACAAAATAATAAGTGTAGATTATAATTAAATATGTTTCTAAAGTATATTTGATTTATTTTACTTCAGGTTTTAGCTCACTTATCCAAATCAGCGATGGGGTTAGTACTTTACAATGCATGCAAGTAACAATGCAAACAAAACAAGTTTAAAAGAGTTGAACAAGTAATAATTTCTAATAATAGAGTGTTATTATATGTTTTCTTACAAAATAATAAGTGTAGATTATAATTAAATATGTTTCCAAAGTATATTTGATTTATTTTACTTAAGGTTTTAGCTCACTTATCCAAATAAGCGATGGGGTTATTAGTTTTGTCCGCAAACAATTTATACTCCTGTCATTTAAAGTTGTTTAAATTTGACAGCTTGATTTTGTGTTTAACAAATAACTACTGGTAAGACACATCTTGGAATCTCTATGCCAGGAAGATTCAGTGTAACGTGGTTTTTTTTAAGTACAATGTATATATTTATATGTATATATGGAAATGTATGACCACACATTTTTTTAAACTTATAAAAGCTGGCTGTACTTCATTCCATGTATATTTCTACTTCAGTTATAATTTTTGTACACTTTTCAAGTCTCCTAACTTTTTTCACCCTTCTGAAAAGCTTATGGAACGGACTTACCTTACATTTCCCTGAGATCCTCGTGCCCCTTGTAATAATAAATTATGTACCGTATTTCCTTACTCACACTGTTTTTAACGTAGATTTATAAAATTATCCTAATTGGTGAAAGTAATTTACTACACATTTTTGGAATTGGTTAATTCAGTTGAATGAAATCGAAATATATGTTTCGCTCAGTATTAATAACGTGGAATATTTCAGATTTTTTAATGGCTTTCGAAAACTTTTGATAATGTTAATTTGTGGACTACTGTCCTATTCATTAACACTGTAGATTACTTGCCTCATCATGTTAGGAGGTTACATTTGGACATAGCATTTGAACAATGGATTTCGTGTATATGAAATAAACGTATCTTATCTTATAACATTATCTGTTATTTGGGTATTTATAGACAAGTGCTGCCTCTATGTATGGAAATAAAAAGTAGCCCTCCATTACAACCTTGTCTAAAACTAACCAAACATAACCATATAAATCCGTCTACGGTCTAAAATGGTACGGTTGCTCTCTACTTCCCAGGAGGTAACAACATTTTATAGAAACATATGCGGGTTATAATTTGTATGATGCTTAAAAAAGGTGGTGACGAAAGGCCTACATGGTTTAGCATAACCTAACTTTATTAGTAAGTTAATTATCCTTTGTCTTACCACACAAATAGTTTTTTCTTACACAATAGTTTGAGTTACCAGTATTCGGGATTCAACACTTATAACATTTTATTGTACTGCAAATGGCTTCCAACTGTGTTAGTATCGTTGAAGTCTTAACTGGATGTCCTCCTCTGTCTTATACAACCTATACGCATGAATAAGACTTTCTGTATCAGAATAACCAGAATTTTAAAAGAACTCAACATCTAAGTTCTATATCATCATGATGCCCTGGAACCAATTTGTAATATCTGAATGATTGGAAGCAACAAAATGTAAAAAACATTGTCAGGAACAAAAGCAATGCAAAAATTGTTACCTAACGAGTCTTAATTACGTGATGAATGTTAATTATCAAATCTATCCTGAATGGTCCAACCGAATACGGAAACAATGGCGTGGAACTGACGCTGACGGCTTGTCATGAACAGGCGTGTACACTCACTGCCGTGTACAAAACCAACGGTGGACATTACAACGGTGCTTTGTTCTTGGTGCTAGTTTAGAGTTCACTGATGCTCTTTAAAGGTTACATAAACGTTCGTTTCTAGTTTTAACAATCTACAACATGTACAACGTATTAGCATGAATACTAATTCCTATTCTTTCTGTAGTACCTTTTAATTTAAGCACCTATTTCCAAAACTAAACATCATGAATGTTCAAGGTACCGTTGAAAAAACGGTTCCCTCCGAAAACCGATACACGTATTCACGTATGTAATTTGCGGTATAGTAACTTATAAAACGACTCAATCAAAAAGGCGCAGTCCACCTGTTTATGTTCAGACACAACCTTATTGACTAAGTCCTGAAAAACAACAAGGTTAGTAGTTTTAGAGAGCCCAGACCTGAAACTATGCTGTTCCTTCACTATCACTCTGTCTAAATCAAATTTGAGTTCGTCAACCACCAGACATTCCAGGATCTTGGTTAAAGCCGGTTGGATAACCGTAGGCCTGTAATTGTGAATATTAACTGCCTCATATTATTACAATCTTGTGCGTTGTTTTAGGAATTTAGGGTATATTTCAGTAGAGGAAAGAGTGTTTAAGTAGACTACAAAGTAAGGCAACAACACTGAGCTGTAGTACTTTAGTACAGAAGGAGGGATAAGGTCTAGTCCAGATATATTCGCATCGTTAATATACGAGTACTTCAATTGTTGTTCAGCTTGAATAGCGGAAAACCTCTGTACAGAAATTTAAAATTCATAACCATACGAGTGTGTTAGAATGTATTGGAGAAATATATTATGTTAAGATTATGACTTCTTAGGACTTGAATAATCGTCTTTAAAAGTAAATAAGTCTCTTGCTGCTTTATTAGTTCTAAATCAAATCAATTACTTATGTTTTAATTAACTAATCAAAAATACAACCAGAGTAGTTTTGTCAATATCAGCATTACTTTATTTTAAGTATAATACAAATGTATTTATTTTTGTTGCATATTAGTTACTAAATATGTTTATTACAATTATTCATGTATATAATTTGAGTAAGTAGGCAAGTTTTCATTCCATTTTAGTGTTCTTATTATTTATTATTAAATATCTAAGATTGATGTATTGTAGATTACTTTGTATTACTGAACATTCTTGGCCGCTACTAGAGCTAATCTCAGCCCATTACACTCCTTCCTTTCCCTGATTTCTGAATTGCAAAGATTGCTAGCAAAATGTTGCCCATTGTTGGTTGAACGTTAGCAAAGCAAATTGTATTGGGCAGGAACATTTTTTCTTCCGTCTATTCGTATAGTCTGTGTGTTTGTCCCTAGGCTACCTTGACAACGAATTGAGCCTTGGTTCTTGAAACTTAGCGTAAAACCTAATTTATATGTAGGCAAGATTGTATTCGATGATGATCATGTTCTTCTGTGGGATATGCCTTATTCTATACATAGTGAAGCCTGGTTACGCGACAAGTGTTCTAGCGCATGTTGGAATTTAGGCTTATATACTAAACCGTATTATTAGTATCACAATGAACTCAGAGGGCTGGGAATTTTTAATTTTTACCGCCTGTATGTCAATGTTTTTGTCAATCTGATAGCCTGATACCTCTAAAACAAACTGATACGTAAACTTGATATTTTTCATTAAACTTCATTCCTCTATACTGTCAACATAGAGTTCGATGGTGGTTCTTGGCACTCCGTGGGATATGGCTGAGCGTTAGTGAATATTTTTACATTGGTCTTATGGGCAACCATGATGGAAACGAGAAAGTAGCTTAAATACATAAACTCTGTACCAAAGCATTTATAATTAATCTGAGTAGAATCATATGAGATTTTAGCATTTGTAACTTATGTAGCTATAACCGTGTAATTGAGCATGCAGCCTTAGCAAAGCATTTTATTACAATACTTGGCATGGCGTACTTGTACCGTATCATACCACTGAATCTAATGTTGCTGGAGTGTATTTATAAATAAAACAACGGTAAAAATAAAACTGTTAAATATATTTCGTTATGGAAAAATCAAAAATCTACGTATTGAAAGTTGCAACGTATTGTATATAAGGTAACGTACAACTTACGATTTATACATTTATGGAATAAAAAAAAAGTCATGGATAAGGTCTCCCAAGTAGTACCTTAATAAAAAAATCACGTAAAATCAAAAGAAACCTTATATTACAGAAATAAGAAAGTGAATAGCTTATGAAAACAGTAAATCAACGCGATAACTTTTCTGCAATCTTTCTCTTTAAATCAGACGAGAAGTTGACGACTTTGTTTTATTTAGTGAATGAAAACGGTTTTATTGATATCCATAAAAATGGATATATTAACGCATATTAAAAGTTACCTTTTTCATTATATTTATTTGAATGTGTAACAATATAATACTTAAATAAAGTTGTAGTATTCTATTTATACGTAATGTGTATTACTGTTATTACAACGAAGTCGAGCTTAAACCCCATCATGAATTAAATAAGCTGATATTAATGTAGTTAGTATATTGAGAATAAATGAGCAATAGATGTGTGTTGTAACTTGTTGTAAACAAAGTATGCTCTTAAGATTAATATTGGATCTTAGGAAGCCTGTGGGGTAGAGCCCTGCAATCGAATGAACTTCTAAACCACAAAAGGCATATCTAGAGTGTAAGAGATTTCGATTGATACCAAGTAAATAATAGCGTGCAAAATAATAGTTTTAGATACCTAAAATCGCCGTACAAAAATCAGGAACGACTTTTAATCGTATAGGTAATAAAATATCGCCACCAAAATACATATGTATTTTAAACTATGATGGTAGGGGTGGTTCAAAGATATATATTTGCTGATTTGAATAAACTATAACAGTCTAGTTTTAGTTATGCTACACTACCTTTCAAATAACGTTAAAACGTGTTACAAATATGATTTAAAATTAATCTAAATTAATCGTTCAACCGGGACAACTTCACTATTGTTTCACTTATCACTATTTCGTGCTGTTCTAGGTTTTTATCGCATTATTAACAATTTATTTGCTCATAAAAAGATAATGGATTTGTCAATCACATTACAAAAGAAACAGTGAGTTGTGACGCATGCACATACGAGATACATTCACATTCATACTAATCTCGGAATATTTAGTATGAATGAATGAATGGTTCAGCTGAAAACCTACATTGATATATTACCCAGAAAGCTTTTAGCGTTTGAGTCCCGAAACCCTGTCAAAACTGTGCTTTGATATTGGAATACCCCCTCCCCCCTCACCACCATTCCACCACAACCACCACATCAGAGGGCAGGATTTCATGTTTCATGTATATCTTCTGGATGCATGTATATCTCGAATATATGGATACAAATGTGTATTCGATTGAACATCTTAAGATTACACAACAATAGCGAGATATAAAGTGTTTTATGAGTGGTTCACTATTGTTATGTAGTACACGAATCCTGTTTAGTTAGAAATATATATATGATATAAATAAATAATGCATTTGATTTTACTGGTTATTTTATTGTACGATTGCACTGTAAGCAAAGTATTTCTTAATTAAAGGACCATTGTTTGTGTGGGTTAAATTATTCAGTACTACCCAAATACTTATAGATTTTGGATATAGGTTGGTTGGAATATATTCAGAACACCGGGGAAACTGTACCATTGTCCGTATTAGACATTTTAGATAACAAAAGGATTTCAATGTGTTTCTTATGGAGAAAACATATTAAAAAAAACATTATTAAACTTGATAAGCTGTATTTGCAGACCTTACGAGTGGACATTTATTATACTTCATTTTTGGAGTGAAGTTTTATAATTAATAAGGGTCCAAAAATACTTATAAATCGGAAAGCTCGATTCGGATATCAAACGAAATATTCTTTTTATTAAATCTGTTTTTAATCTGTTAAAAAGTGTTTTACTGAGATTTTTACAGTGACAAAATATGTGGGCCCAAGGCACCAAGAGTACACCCAGTATCTCTTAAAACCTTAAAATTATTTTAAACATACTTAAATAAATTAAAAATTAAAATTCATTCTTATTTGGCCTCCAAAACACTTATGATTTGAAAAGCCATACAATTTAAGATGACACCATATTAAAACTAAGCCCAATCGTTGAAAATATTTAAATATTTAAAATATATTTTTTACGAGATATCAAAACTATAAATTCCTAAGCCTGTGGTTTCGAACTAAAATAAATGTTTTTAGCTATCTTTCCAAAATAAAATTGCCTTAATAATTTTTGATAAAAGAGGTAGTTTTAGTTTTTAGATCGTACGTTAACGTGACCAGGTTTATAACCAACATCTGAGTTTTACAGTTCACACCACGTTAAAACTTGCTCTCACAATTAACTTTTTGAAATACTTCGGCATCACTGTAGAGAGACAACATCCGCCAACAAATATTTAACCGAAACTGCCAATAATAGGATTCGCCTGTACATGTACTCGCCTTCAAGGGGCGAAGCTGAATCATGATTGGGTGAAACTTAACCAAGCAATGAACAATATAACTCTTTTATCACATGCTGTCAGATTTTTTTAAAATTT
This sequence comes from Homalodisca vitripennis, assembly GCF_021130785.1. Classification (NCBI taxonomy): domain Eukaryota; kingdom Metazoa; phylum Arthropoda; class Insecta; order Hemiptera; family Cicadellidae; genus Homalodisca; species Homalodisca vitripennis. Next base: position 146,748,903 of record NC_060211.1, on the reverse strand, counting down.
AACGCTGCTGAAGCGATTTTCTTTATTTTTTATTTCTAAGATTTGTCTTAAAGAGGTTTGCCACAAAATTCGTGGTCTCTAATGTTTTAGAATTAAAACTATCAATTTTTCTGAACGTAATTAAATAGTATCTCTCATGGATATGAGTGGATAGAAACTGCCATACTGGAAAAGTCTATAATACACCATAAAGTAATAGAATTGTATTTAAATTATAAGGTTTTGTGACGCGAAACCTAAGTATTTAAAAGGATAATTGTCTTAAAACACAAACAACTCTATATATTTTGAAATTATAAAAATATGTTGGCAATTTCTATACGTATATTTTCAATTTGCCAGTATAGACAATCGATAGAAATAGTATTCAATAGTTATTAACAATAGAACATTTTATTCTTTTTATTTTATTCATATTTTTAAAATTACTGTATGGTGTTAGTCCCAGAAATACCATATACGTGGGTTCTGGTGTTGATACAGAACCCTTTTTATGTGAAAGTTTCATTATTTTCAAACTAAATAGTGGCAATCAATTCAGAGTCACGCAAACTTGAGAAGTTCATGAATTCCGGTTTGCATAAATTGAAATGTACAACAGTATCAAACTTTTAACCACGTTTTTCCATTACTGGCAGATTTATACTTTCAAAGAATCTCAATTATCCCGCATATAACTGGTGATTATTAAAAATAAACAATATATGTTTATATCTTCAATCTGTCTTGCTAGACAAGACCTGTGACCACGTGACTCCCAACAGAGGCATTTATGATAAGCTCCGCACAGGGCAATAGCCTTTACGACCTTTAACGCAAACATTCTCCAAGCATACTCCATACTCTGATATCTCGAGCAATCTCAACGTATGAATTTATTTTTTATTTGAGGTTTGAAAAATATCCCTCAAAACAAAAAAACCGTGTATAATGAGCATAATGAGTTAGGTTAGGGTTTTCAAACATCCGATTATTATTCAATTGAGTAATTTGCAGACAATTATGATCCATTTATCCATTTAAAAAGTTTCTTTAAACTTTGCAGGGGACACAAAGGATCTTTTAAATTAAGAACAGAAGAATTTTCCGGTGGTGACCAATGAAAATCACATTTGCCCGTTTTGTTACAAGTATGTTATAAAATGTACCTATTTTATAGACAGTCCCACAAGTCCTAATTAAACTAGAATATTTCGGGAAATATTCGTAGTTAATAAGTTATTTATAAATTTAAAATAAAATATTCTTGATTTTTTGATGTACACATTCTAAAAGATACCGTTATTTTATCAAGGACCTTTGAAAACTACCTAAATTACGAATAAAAGGCTTAAATTAATGTGGTACGTAAAAGCAAAATCTTTCATACAAATATATTCGTTATCAACTTCTTTTTAAGAACTTCCAGTTGAAATTTAAACAAGTTATCAAGTTATTTTAAAACCCTCTTTATTAGTAATACAAAACTTTGAACGGTCAGTTGTATTAGAGTTTACTCTAGCAACTGAAATATCATTATAAATAATATAAGTATTATTCGACTTTCATTCCTTCACAGTTTATTTTTAAATAGATTTTATGTATATTTAACACTGGCATGAAAAGTTTATTATTGATTTTAATATAACTTAAATTGAAATAATATCAATTATATTATTATTTTGTTAATAATAACTTTCGTAGTCACATTGTTGGTATCCATTACCTCCCTATTTGCAGAATTAGAACTTCCAAATGGTAACACAAATATTCATGCTTGTGCTTCTTTCTTCACACTTTTATTCTGAATCGCGGAATTTAGTGGTGTAACTAAAAGTAGATGAAATCAAATCAAATCAAATCATTTTTATTTTGCCAGAACATTACAAAAATGTATAGCAATAGTCATTTTTCTATAATTTGGACCCAATCACTCCACATTGAGACCAGTCAAACATACAGAAATTCAGTCGCCCCACATTCACTCTTGCCAATTTTCCCATTTTCCAACGCTGGTTGTCAGTGTTCCAATTGTGCGGTCACCCAGTCGAATGCCATAAACTCGTCAGCACTATAAAATGCTTGAGACGCTAAAAGCGTTTTAAAACGAGCTTTTTAATGTCTTGGGCGTTGGGGGGCGTTTTTGATTGAATTTGGCAACTTGTTGAGAAAACGAACTCCTGCCTGCGAAGGCAAGTGTTCGTAAACCCCCGTCCTGTGACTTCCAGTTCGGTAGGTATCTCTGCCTCTTGTCCCATACGAATGTATGTCTCGGCCACGTGTCATGGCACATTTAGACATACAAAAAAAGATTGTCTCTAGGATGTAGAGACACGGCAGAGTCAACAGTTGCAGTTTTTTAAAAGCTTCCTTGCATGTTTCTCTGAACCTTAGCTGTGCGATTATGCGAATCGCTTGCTTCTTGCAATTTGAATGCCCTGAAAAAATGATAGTTTGCGCTGGCTCCCCACGGCACCAAACCGTAGGTGAGGTGGGGTAGATCAAGCCATAATAAGCCGTCATCAGTACCTGACTGGGGCAGTATTTGGCTAAAGACCTCAATACATAGATGCCCCGAGGCCAGTTTTGAGCAAACATGATCAATGTGATAATTCCAAGTCAATCCCCGATCCAGGAATATTCCGAGGAATTTTGAACAGTCGACTTCCTCCAGGAAAAAGTCATCCAATAAAACGGCTGGCCCGTCATTGGAGTTTCCTGATCGCAAACGCGAAAGTCAAGAAATTTGATTTTGAAGAATTTGCTTTGAGGTTGAGGCTGTTAAAGTGTTGGACACAATTGTTGGTGTCAAGAAAAATTTGCTGTTTCCAGAATAGTTTTTGATTTGTTGGTGAAACAAAGTGTCGTGTCATCAGCGTACTGCACAAGTTTTCCATGCAGTAATGATGACTCCATGTCATTGACATAGATGAGGAAAAGAATCGGACTGAGTATTGATCCCTGAGGGACACCATAGCTCAGCTGAATCGGTTCAGAGAATTTGTTTTGAGATTTGGACGATTTGTGTTCTGTGGCCTAAAAATGAGCTAATCCATTGGAGCGGCACGCCTCTGATGCCATGAGATTTCAAGTTTTTTCAAGCAATTTCGAGTGGTCAACACAGTCAAATGCCTTAGATAAGTCGAGAAACACACTTAATGTGGAGTCTCGACTTTCTAAACCCCCTCTACAACCATTTCGACAAGACTCACAACGGCGTCTGTAGTCGATTTCCCCTTCCTGAAACCAAATTGGTGTTCAGGAAAGCAGGTTATGGTTGTTTAGAAACTGAAGCATTCTAGTTAAAAAGAGTTTTTCAAAAATTTTGCTCAATGCGGGCAAAATTGAGACAGGCCTATAATTATTGGTTGAGCTGGGATCATCTTTTTTAAAAATTGGAGTTACTTTCGCGATTTTAAGGAGCGAGGGAAAAACTCCTTGTTGAAAAGAATGATTGAACTAATTGGGATAATGGACTCACATATGCTTTTGAGCATCTTTTAATGAGCCACACAGACATTAAATTAATATCGTTTGATTTTTTTGCCGGGAGCTGTTGAATAATTCTTTCGAGCTCATCCTCAACTACAGGACCCAAAGCCAATGATGACACTGGGCTCTGTCTTCGCGTGGGGTTTACTTGCGGAGGAGATGGACAAGGACCTTGCTCACCAGCAACAGAACGCGAAAAATCTGTTTAAACTCGTTCGCAGCCTCAGTCGCATCCTCTACAAGCCTATCCCCTATTTTGATTTTTATTTGGGTCTGTGATTCATTTTTATTGTTTATGATGCCCCAAACAGTTTTAGAAACATTTTTTGACGAGATGATTGATTTAGAGACATCATATGCTTTCGCAGCTTGGATCACTTTTTTGTAAATTTCTTTTGTAATTCCGAAAAAAAAATTTTGAAATCTTCGTTTGAAGTAGTTTTTTGAATTTCGGAGAAAAATTTAAGTTTTTTCTCTCGATACCAATATTCCTTTTGTGATCCCATTTGTTGTTTGCCTTTCTCGGGCAAATTTTGATTGTTTTAGTAGGACAGCATAAATTTAGATGATAATTAAAATTTTTGGAGAACAATTTAAAGTGCTGCTCTACTGACTGTGGTAGATTTAAGAAATCCCAATTTTCTTTGGAAAGGGAAGCGTTTGAGGAGAGCAATGTTACCTGGCCTTATGTCTCTTATAGTTGTAAGTAGTTTTGGGCTCCCTTTCTATTTTTTCGCCACTAATTACAGCCTCTTGGCCGTAGTGTCTGAGATGGCTGTGTTTACCACGGATACCGCGACACCTGAAAGGTTAGTGATGACGTTGTCAATTGCTGTCTGTGTTGTTGCCGTCACTCGCGTTGGTGTTTTGACTGACAACGCAAGGCCAAAAGACCCTTAACAAATCGATAAACCGTGTTGTGGATGGGTGATTTTTGTCCAGCGCGTCAATGTTGAAATCACCCATGAGGAACATAATCCTGTTTTTGTGGTTTGTCAGGTCAGTCAGCACGGCTTCGAATTTGGAAAAAAAATTTTCTTCGTTTTCCGCTGGGTGACCTGTAAATTCCGATGACAAATCAATTTTGACTTGTTTGTGTGAAGTTTGATTCCGACTGCTTCAAAATCTTTTTCAATTGTTTCCCTAACTGAAAAAGTGCCAAAGTTGGAATTTTGTCTCACGAAAATTGCGACTCCTCCTCCTTTGGATAGTTGTCTACAATATGAGTTCGCCAGCTTGAAATTTGGGATTTTGCAACGATCAATGTTTTTGCTGTTGAAGCCATTTTCAGTAACTACAAGTACGTCTGTCTGTAGATCCTCACACATGAGTTGAACTTCCATCTAATTTGTTTGTAGCAGATTGTGCGTTTTGATGAAGCAGTCCGTATTGAATTTTGATTTTGAAATTTTGACATTGTCCGTCTTCCATGGGTTGCGTCAGTCAATTTAGACCGGCGTTGGTAGATGGGGTCCCTAAAAAAAACCAGATTCATATTTAAGGCCTGACTGACATTCCTTTGGCCTGAGATTGGTGGACTGGTGCCCAGCAGGTCGGCTGATCACAGCCTCCGCGTAGCTGTGATGCTGGGCGGTTGTGGTCCGGTGGTGTCGGTGATGCCGATGGCGACCGGGGTGGAGCAGTAGGAGCGGTGGTTCCGAAGCGGCGACGAGGCAGACTGGTTAACTCCCTCACTATCAAACCAGCCAGTAAAGATTTCCCCGTTGTTGTCAAGTGTAGGCCGTGAGGGGTGAAGTGTTCACGGCCCAGGACACTGATATCCATCATCGCCACGCCCTCGTAGCGTTCACACAACTCGCTCACATAGCTGTTCGCGAGAGCTATGGACTCGTGGATGGGGCTGTCGGGAGGCAGGTCGTATCGAGGTGGTAGAGGCGACACTAGGATATTAGAGGAGATCCTGCAACTCTTGATTACCTCCTCCATATGCTGGAACACGATGTCCTGTCTTCCGGCAGCCAAATCGTTGGTTCCGGCGACGAGGACGTAGCAGTGGTTCTCTGGAGGGGCGTGGGAAGGTGCGATCTGGAGGAGTCCAGCGCCGGGCTTGCAGACTCCGATGATGTTGGTGTGGCCGGCTGTCTGTGATCTCATAATGGCAAGAGAGGTGACGGCTGTGGCTATCGCCTAAAACAGTCACATTTTTGAACGGGAGGATAGTTTTTTTAAGTTTTGGGTGTTTTTTTTCCTTTTTGTATCGTGATCATGTTTTTTTGAAGATATGTGTTTTGTTTTTTATTTGTTGTTTTTTTTCCTGGCGTTTTTCTTCTTCCTACTCACTACTGTGAAGCTTGCCGTATCCTCATCGTTTAGGTCTGATAGGGCCATGAATCTGTTTCCTACAGTTATTTGAGGAGCATGAGCAGGTGACGTATGTGGCTGTTTCGCTGTCCCGTCCGGTGGCTGTTCTCCCATACACCCACATTCTTCCCTCCCCCTAAGGCACTTCAGCTCCGCCTCTAAGACTTCAATGGTGGTCCTGAGGCTGGCCACAAGATCTCGGGTCTCGGCACACCGCTGGTCCCCGCAGTTGATCGGCAGGTCACACTGCACGCCGCAGTCATTCGCGGAGACACGTACAGGTGAGTCAACCCGCGGCGTGGACGCCACGAAAACCTGGTTGGTGTACTGCATGAGTCGTGTATCCGACTCAATAGAGTGGTCCAGAACGTGCTTAAACTGTTCTTCGAGCTGCAGTAGACGGTCTTGGAGAACTTTGTTTTCGGCAACCAGGTCGGCTACTTCCGCGGCAGAAGCAGAGTCAAGACAGACAACCGGGATCGAGGCGCCGGTGGACGTCGCGGGTGACGCGGGGAGTTCAGCATCGCTCGAGAGCGCGGGCGTCGCGGCAGACTGTGCCGACGAGGCCACAGGCGTACGAAGCGGAAGCGGGCGTCGCGGGAGATGCGGCAGGCGGGGTAGGTGCAGGCGACAAGGACAGAGTCCTCATGGTGACTGGATGGGGCCCTTGGTGTTTGCCGCTGCACGACACAAGTCACTCGTCGCCTCGGCGTTGGTCTTCAACGTCGCTCCACAGTTCCGCCCCAAACAGCGCCAGGCTCTTTCCCCCGTTCTTCAAGCAATGGCTCTCTCTATACTTGTAGTTGTGGTGGAGGATAAGAGGTTTTTCCATTTTTTGTTTGCTCAAGAGTCAGAGTCATTTTTTTTGTAATAAATATGAATATAGGCACTAATTTATGACATATAATTAAAATAAATATGAGTATAAGTTAAAAATATTTAAATAATTTAAAATCACAATAAACAGTAAACAAACAAATAAATAAATAAATAAAAGACACGAACAAAAAATAATAATTTAATCAATAGTGAAATAATTTAATCATCGGGGCTACAAAAAGATAGCGTCCCTGGTGGGATTCGATCTGCTGTTCCTCGGATTACTAGGCCTGAACGCTATCAGTGAGCTAGTCCTGACTTAGTGATAAGACACAGTCACTTGTACATAGGTCGCAGCGACGAAGTCCGAGTGAAAATGCACCTGTTACTAACTCTTGGATCGTGTTTGTTAGTTAGTCAAAGTTAGGTTTATGAATGAAAAGTCCAATATTACTGTGTGCCTTACTCACTTGAATGTCAAACACATTTAAATTGGATTGCAAGTCCAATCACAGCCACGTTAGATAATTAAAATTCACTTAGCTAATTGTTAAAATTAAAACTTAAAATTAGTAAATTTGAATAAAATAATTAGAAGCGATATAGCACCAGTGCTGCACATTGGCGCATGCGCATCACCCCTTTTTAGATACAAAAAGAGATAACAGTTTTATATCTTATTCTCAGACTTATGAATATGAAGTAGTAGATAATATTAATGTGGTGAATATAGTCTGACTCTGCCCCTTGAATTTTAAATGCATTTCGTTCATTATATTGGGTATATACTGTCATGATAATTCAGTAACAGTATGCTATAACTTGTGTTGCTTCTAAAATAGGAAATAGGAACAAGTATTAGGATTCCACATACTATTAATAGCTGCCTCTTTTTGGAAACTTAAACTCAATGTTTCACATTTTGTGTAAGTTACAGTTTGCTAATACTGATAAATTTTGTTTTAAACATGGTTTTATGACAATCTACTAATTTTTGTGAATTTTACGTAAATAGTAACTTCAAGAACGCTCTAAAACTAGTTTTCTAATTGCATTTAAGTAAATGATCAAGGTACAATATTGAAATAATTTTCTAATTCGTCTATTATTTATTTAATAAAATTATTATTATTAGTACATCATTTAAACTATGTGAAAAGTTATTAAAACTTACACTAATCTCTATAACGTTTTATTATCGGACAAAAGGGGTCAATCAAAATTATTTAAATGTAATGAAATTTAATTTGACTCAACTTATTGTATTGTAGACTATCATGGTTGTATTCATGATTATTAAAATACATTAACATTTATTCTGTTTTCAAAAACAAAGAGTAGGCTAGTATTATAAAACAGAATTTAAATATCTTACGAAATGCAAGAAGTACGTTTTCTATGTCATGCATTTGTATAGCCATTCCGAGAACACAAGGACTAAACCCTGCATTCCGATAGCTTACGATTCCACGCTATTCGGTAGTTATCGATAAACAAACATTCGAGTTATCTGAAAATGAATACTTTCCACAGATCCGATATTAGATTGTCAGTCAGCATTACTGCCTATTCCATGAAGTCCATTTCTTCGTATTCCGGAATAAATGGATTGGTTGTAATAGTACTTTTATTTTTGTATTTCTTCATAATCCTTGAGTTTTTTACAATCATAATCAGATTTGTTGATGTGTGACAGGAATTTGTATTCAAAATTGTTTACGAGAAATACAAATAGTGAGAATATAAGCAGGAAATTTGCATATATAAAATCTTTATAATCTTTATCTGTAGCAGGTAATCTGTATGAAGGTTGTTGTTCACTGAATGCAGGCTAATAAAGGAAAGCACGAAAGGTATGTGGGTTGTTCACAACTTTGTTTGAAATCTATAGCTGGCAATATCGCCTGGTTTCCCTCAAACCTCGATTGAACACCTACGGGTGAACCGTCAAACAAACCTGTTCTTTACAAAAGTACTTTCATTTTAGTGTAATAATACTTTCAAATCACATTTTCTTCACTCAAAATGTAGTGTGTGAGTGTGAATTCTAAAATTTTAAGTGGGGTAACAATTTTAAAATAAAGACCCTGACGAGACAAAAACTAATTACAAAAACATAAATTTAAAATCTATTCTGTCCTATTAGACCAGTTTAAATAAAAGTAAAATTCTAATTTTAATTGTTCGCTGTGTTATTTGGAGTAAAAATAAAGCTTTAAGTTCCAACTATTAGGTAACTTTAAAGTCTCTTACTTAACTCAACAAATCCATTTTTATGAAAAGATGTTTTCATGGTGCCTTTGAATGTTTTACGTCATGAATATCTTCCTGTATAATTATTACTCAGTGTTTCATCCTATTAAAAGTATTCAAGTTGCCCCTTTTCATTCTCAATTTTGGGTGCTGAGTATAACTCAGATAATTTTAAAACCTCTCCAAACCTTTTCCAGATAGCGTTATTGCACACGCCAAAGGAGATTTGTAAATATCCAATAATTCAAAAGTTTGGGAAAGGTTTCTTTCGAGACACTATTTCCCTAAATTTTAATAATTTATATTGTCTTCCACATATCCGTATCAACTCATTTTGAGTATATAAGTAGTGTTACAGAATCGTAGGTACTTTATTCTGTCTACCTGTCACTCCTAAAGATGACTGGATTTTTATTACTAAATTATCATCTCACCATTTATCATTATAAACAAATTACAGATTTTTAACCTTTTTCACACCTATCGATATATATCCAATAACTATTCTTAAATTACGGTAACATTGTTACCTTACTTAGTTCAGTTTTCATAAGTCCAAAAATAAAATGTTTTGATAATTTAGACAGCGTAACCTAAAACGGAGAAATATTATCGTTAAATTACAAATATTTTCACCATCTCAGGCTCCTTCACAAATGCTCTTCATCAAGAGATTCATATACTGATGTAGGAAGTGAAGTACTCTCCAGACTTTGAGCAGAGCATGGAGGCGTCAGTTTCAACTCCGTCATCAATATTGAGAGCTGGGTGCAAGGGAGGATAACACACTTTTTTAAGTTATCCATTTTTACATTTATTTGCTTTAAACGTATCTAGAATACTGCTCTGCTATTAAATATGTTCTCTGGTCAGAATACATTTGAAAGTTATCCGTAACTACAGACCGCTTTAAATTCACCATGTGCACACAGCTGCTTAAGCAGTGAAATATAATTCGCTGAAAACTGAATGACATAAAGTTTATGAGTTAAAAGACTCAGACGCAGTGTCTAGATACTGAAATGTTTCTTAAGAAGGATACCATATCGGCAATTTATAAGAAGTTAAGTGGCGTTGCAAAACCAAATTACCGATATGGAAAAGCAAATCTCTTTCATTTAAACTGAGGATAATGTTTGAGCCAACTGACATCGTGGATGTTTATCTCAAAAGGAGGATATCAATAATGCCAGAACAGAAGACGGGAGCAGGAGTTCTTGAGGATGAGGTACAGCACATTTTGCTCTCGATAAAGCAGTGAAAGATTCAAATAGCCCATAAATTGGGAAGAGATCCCATTTTAGCCTCCTCCGATCATCCTAAAAGCCCATATTTATTTATATTACAAAGAATCTTTCTAAATTAACAAAAGTACTACCTGAAAAATCTCCGGATTATTACCTTTTATAGTATCAGACAGCTACAGAAAAATATCAATTGCAATTGCTCATCTGAACCTTCAGTTTGTTAGCACAATCTATGACATGCTGAATCCTTTGACAATGCTAGTACTAATCTCCATAGTAATCTCTTAATCTTGTTATCAATGAAGACCTGTATTTTTATTGTAATGGGCTATTATTTGTCATACTATAAAATACAATGGTGGAGGCGCTTCAGTTCACTCTTTAGTTTGATCATTTATCTTATTTTCAAAGTTACTTCCTTCGTGACCCAAAGTGGATCATGAATCAGGTTCTCGAAAACAGTGTCATATACAGTTCTACTTGCTCATCTATGCACACTTGTATCTCTATGTGATGTAATATTATTGTCACAAGAATCGCAGACAAAGAACTTTGGAACACTGTAGATCACAACTAGCACAATCTTACCAATGGTGTAATAGCTCAACCTATGACTAAAATAAAATAACAGACACAATGAAATCAATATTAATAATATAATACTAAGGTAAATCTTATAAGTCTTAAACTAAAATTAATTAATAGGTACTCGCCTTTGGTCAGATTGACAAGAATTTACTTTCATTCTTACCTCTCCCTAGGATCAAGATATAAATTCGCAACTAAATCAAGTAGGAGAGGACATATAAATCATTATATCAGTCACGACCACAACTTAAAGGGTTGAAACTGTCGTTGAATGCCTTTTAAACATCAAGAAGAATAAGTCTTACTGTCAGATGGAAAAGCCAAAATATAAGTAAAAGTTCAAATATCCTGTGGTCAAAGAAAGAGAAGTAAGCTCATTGAACGAAAGGTCGAGAGCGATCCTATTGCTTTATAATATATACTTAACTATATATTTAATAAACAGAACATTCCAAATGTTTTTCATGCCGTATTAAAATAGTTGTAGTTTTTCAATCTTTAAAGTTTATTTTACGTGTTTCTAATAGGATTCTAAACTGTATCTCAACCATTTTTACAATCTTGTGAAAACATTTTCCATTTTATCGTCGTGGAAAATATTAACATTGCGTGCTTGAAAAAGAAGTTAGTTAAACAAGCACCACTTAAGGATTGACAGAACTCCATTATAATTCCAACAGGGAATTGTTATAAATTAACAATGCGGGCTGAATTGGAAGTGTTTTAAAGTTTAATGAATCCGTGCAACTAGATTGTCACAAAGCTTTGCTAAGCCTGCGTTAGTGAACAAAGCCTTTTGTTCTGTTCTCTTTATGCTTCAGAGGTATCGTGGTCGTTTGTGAGGTTTATGTTAGACGATACAGTGTGTTAGCATTTCGCACCGTGCATTAATTTGTGTTAAGAACTAATCCAATTTTGTAAATGGATATTACCACCAAGATGAATAGAATCTCATGAAGGGATGAAACATTAAAGGAGTGATATGGAGGATGCTGTTTTACACAATAATGTTCATTCATCATATTCTCATTCATTCATCCAACAACCACTACTTGTAGGTGATCAGGAAACCTAACCACGTACAACTCTCGCAGACTTTAGAAATTCGTGGAATGCTTTTAAAACAGTAATATTCATACACCTACTCGGGAAAAAGCTGCTAGTGATTTTCCTAAGCAGCCTTGACATGAAATATAAACTCATAATAACACTGCACTTTGCGGCTAAATTCGCACCAAATGTCTGATACGACAAAAATACGCTATAACTGGCTTCATTATTGCACTTAAAATAAATTGCCTACTTACTGAATTCCCCATTAGTTTGGCATATTCGTGCACTTTTGGCGTGCAAACCACCGCGTGTCAACGGCATATAGGCCTTCGCCTCGTTTGTAGACCCATTTCGCGTTATAGAACCCTCATCAGGGCTACAACTGTTCTTGCAGCCAACATATAAAACATAATCGTTACCGCTATTAATACACGCCATCATGAAGAATTTATACCGGGAGGCAAGATTCAATTTCAAAGTAGGAAACGCTACATTGCATCTGACTTAAGTCTTCGCTGGACTTTCAAGCAATGCAGAATTTTAAATCTATAGATCAATTATTACTAGCGGTCACAGCATAGCTTCGTTAACGCTAACCCAATACCCTGAAGCATCATCCTCCATCATAAAACTGTATCCGGTGTAAAAAATAGTTTCATGACAAACTTAACTTTATGGCACAACTCGCTATTGAGGTATCCTGCGGAGAGTTCCACTACTCCCAAGAAATAATATGCATCATCATAGAATTCGATTTATAATGAAGCTCTATGCTTAATTTTCAAGTCTGCAGGTTTATTCTTTCTTGACATTACGTGGGGATGACAGAAAAGAATTTAGCAAGTCCCCTGAGTAAATAGGCGAACGGTTAATGATTGTACTGTTTTATGGCAAAAAAGAGGAATTACTTTATAATCATCTTGGCCAAAACGTGTTGCAATTTTATTGAACATTTTCTTTCTATAAATCAAAATACATTGCCTATACGGAATTGGAAATCATATATCCCGTCTTCCAATTCTTCAAAATGTTAATACTACAGAGATACTTGTACTTATATATTAAATTTTACCTCTCTCCAATGAAATAATAAAATACATTATGTATGGGATTACTCTCATCCGATATGAAATTCTCCAGTGGAGTCTATTAAAGGCCTATTTTATTGAATTTTAATAGCATGCTATATGGTTTGTGGGTAGTCTATATTGCCTTCGCTATGGTTAGCCCGCCATGAAGGGTGTAGAGAGACCCTAGGGATACGCGTGGTTGAGTCCCTTGCTCCAGTAATAATCAGTTCCCTTGGGACAATCAGGAACATTACATAAGGGTGCCAATATCATTAGTGTACCAGGGTGTAGGACCATTAACTAAGAAGCTTTGCTCACTGTACGATCTTGCTCCTTGCTGCTTAAGGTTTCCGATTTTTCTCCTATACACTGTCAAAATTTGAAATGTTCAAAAGTTTACTGACATGAAATTTTTATTTACGTCAAAAGCCCATTCTGTTACCTTTTTAATTATTTCAGATAATATTCAGAAATATTGAGATAACCACGTTTGTAAGTTTCTTCGTATTTATGACTACCTCCTGTGTAATCCAACTTGCGTGCCTTTGATTGGGCCTAACTTATATAATCAAAGGTTAAACCAAATATCTAACATTATATTACTTCAAAGTCATAAAATAATAACATGATATTGTCCATAAAACAACACGGAGTTCTACGCTATTTTGTAAGAGCAATAATTATAACCTCTGTTCAAATCAAGGTTTAGAATAAATGTTTCTGTCTTGTATAGCATAAGCATAACCCAAAATATAAGTAATTAAATTATTTTAAAACCCTAAACTTTTTTACAATTAGAATGTTTAGGTTCCCAAATGAAAGAAAATGTATTCTTATCCTAGAAGTACTTACGTGATTATAGCGAATTCCAAGACAATATATTATTCCCTGCTAAGCTTTTTGGTAGATTTTTGTAATCCCATATTAGATAGTACGTAATTCAAATGAGATTACTTAATATGAGACATCAAGATATTTGGACAATGTTATAATAATGATAAAATTTAGAAACTGTGTGTATAATTTAACAACAGAGTATATCTCAACATATGCAATACTACTTGTGTTGGGTCTTGTCCTAGTTCAAATATCTGATTTATAAACACGATAAAACAAAGCGTGAACAAACTCAATACAACTTCAGGTAGCAGACTATCGGATGTCAGCCATGGCGAGAGGCTGCCGGTTGGCACACGATTCACGCCAGTGTTGGCAACTGTACAATTTTTTGTTTCTCACGCTATTGCGAGTTTAATCATTACGCATTTGAAAGATATTTAACAATGTAAACCATACTGATCTATTTGTATATAAATGGATATCTACTACGTATATATATATATATATATATATATATATATATATATATATATATATATATATATAATTTTATAAATGGCAATAGCCTTATTTAATTTCAATAAACATTGAATCGCAAAAAGTACTTGCTCCGCCGGGAGTCGAACCCGGATCTCTCACTTGCCGGGTGAATGTGCTACCATTACACCACAGGGCGCTCACTTTTTCCGATTCAATTATTTTGTATTTGGCCGTATCTGTCACATATGCGTTTAAATAAGCAAACTATCATATGATCGGAAGACCAAATACCTGTCAAACGACTTTTTTATTTACATTAAATTGTATAAATGGCAATAGCCTTATTTAATTTCAATAAACATTGAATCGCAAAAAGTACTTGCTCCGCCAGGAGTCGAACCCGGATCTCTCACTTGCCGGGTGAATATGCTACCATTACACCACAGAGCGCTCACTTTTTCCGATTCAATTATTTTGTATTTGGCCGTATCTGTCACATATGCGTTTAAATAAGCAAACTATCATATGATCGGAAGACCAAATACCTCTCAAACGACTTTTTTATTTACATTAAATTGTATAAATTGCAATAGCCTTATTTAATTTCAATAAACATTGAATCGCAAAAAGTACTTGCTCCGCCGGGAGTCGAACCCGGATCTCTCACTTGCCGGGTGAATATGCTACCATTACAATAGCATATTCACCCGGCAAGTGAGAGATCCGGGTTCGACTCCCGGCGGAGCAAGTACTTTTTGCGATTCAATGTTTATTGAAATTATTTATATATATATATATATATATATATATATATATGTAATGAAAGTAACTAAAACCCTTTTAAAAATCTTTTTATTGACATACACGTGTTTAGGTTTTTAACCATCATCATTGTACATTAACCTCTAAATAAATAAATCAATAATAAACAATTAGATATACACATGTGGACCTTTTAAACATATGTTAAATTTAAATGACACAGTTGTAATTTTCTTATTAGTAATCTGTATTTAATATTTTAATTTGTTCAAAAATTGGATTTGTCTTATTTTTCAGATTACTATTTAAAATGTTATGAGGATCTTCATTATAATTTAGATAGATATGTAATTCTTCTTTTGTGTTTAATTTATCTCCTTTCCTTTCTATATCTAAAATTTCCATGTTCTTTTCAATAATTGTGTAGTTATGGTCAGTTTTTAATAAGTGTTCAGCAAAATTCGATTTTATTGTAGAAATTTTATTTGTTTTCAAAGCTTGTATGTGTTCTTTAAACCTTTTATTAAAATTTCTTCCGGTTTGCCCAATATAATAGCTTTCACAGTCACTACAGTTAATTTTGTATACTCCAGATAGTTTGTATAATTCTTGTTGTATATACAATAGGAGGTAAATTTTATATAACCTCCTAAAAAAACACACACATACATACATTGGGAGGTGGTTATTTATTAATTTTTTGTTTATTTCTACTTTCCTCTATGTGAAGCTGACCTACGTAAATAAATGAAACATTTAGCCTCCCTACATCTTTAGATATGAAGTGAGAACACCTCCTTTAACTTTCTAGGTTAAGTGCAGTCTACCAGTCATGTGACAAGCCGACAGACTATCCATCAATCTGACCCTAGACCCGTCATTTGTATTTCAATCTCTTTAGAATATATCCATAATACACACATGGATGTATTGTATATTAGTACAAATTAATAATTTAGAGTTCTGAAAAAATGTTCATAAGTCCATACAGTGTATTACAAATAAGACAACGTCACTTTGTGTGGTTACATATTTAAAACAAACTGGAGAAACGTGTACAAACGCCAATGGTGGAAAATGCTGTGTAAAGTTTCAGTCCGATTCATTCATGAATCGAAATTTTTAATTTGTAGTGAGTTCTACAGTTTTTCACTTAAATGTTTGAGGTAAATGCTCGAGTCCAATTCTAAGTGAACGATTATAGTCAGTTTCTAGGTTAATTTCATATTCCCTTTTCTTGAGATACGTCTTGATTTCATTATTGTATTGTACAAAGAGATCTAATATATTTTACTATGTTTAATATATAAATATAAAAAAAACTACTAAGAATACAATTTATGCCAAACTGCTTTGATTTCCTTACAGAATAGAATTGTAGATAGTGTGTTGTGAACAATCTTGGAATTACTCTCAACTTCCACTCTGGGCCTGAACAAATCTCAGAAGAATCTCTAGAAACATCTCGCAATAAACTTCTGCGAATGTTTTGAGTACTCTCAACAAAAGACTAATCAGAGAAACGGGTCAATGTAAAGTACCAGCCTTAGCAAAAGCTTTGTGCAACAAAGCTGTAAACAGACCAACTCGGCTTCTTTGCTTTCATTTTGTGCTCTTATTCGCGGAATGCAACGAATCGCCTTATTCCAGTAACAACTCTTGTGGTTGAGATGGTAAGTGAAATTGTAACTACGGACTGCGTGGTTGTGTTTATTTTCGAGTTTAAAGTGTACTTAAATATTAACACTACTTGTATTCCTTTTCAGAACTAAAAGCCCATACTTGTTTGTAAACTTCTGTATATTTTAGTTTCAAGTCTTCCCTCGTCAGAACCAATAGTGTCATTGTTTGTTTGTATACTGATCATAAAGGTTCTTTGGGAATGAGAGGGCTGATGAATTGGCAAGCCTGAACTCAAAATAACGTAACAGGAAATGAAACATTCTGTAGAACTAACACTGACCACGTGGGAAGGTGGTAGAAAATTGTAGTACTGTTGATGTTGCGTAGGTTGGTTCAATGCCCATCTTCCCACAGTTTAGTATATGATTTTCTTTTCTTAATCAGATTGTCTTCTCAAGTTGAGGCTCTGATTTCGGGACATGGTTATCTTACAAAACATCTTCATAAAGAAATTTTTAGGCTCTTTAGCCTAAGTACTCAACAGGAAAAAACTAGTGAATACCTGACTAGTGGACCTTTCTTTGTTTGACATTTGTTTTTGGCGATAGAAGGATTGTGAAAGAAACAGGATTTTTCAGGACATTTGCCATCGTTCCGTGATATAAGAAATCAGTGACACTACGTTTCGAGATCTGTAATCTGATATCTTCTTCAGGTAAATAACTAACCTAACACATTGTTACTGATGACCTTGCCTGCGTTAGTACAGGAACTTTTCCCCTTTTTCGAAATTTTTGAAAAGGTTAGTGAGTTTCCCTAGGAAACACTGAATTGAAGCATTTGTGGGACTGCCTAAACTGTAAACTGGTAGAATTCATAGTGATGCTAAACTTCTGGGGTGTGCTAAAGAGGGGCAAATGAGGCTCAGTGCTTGGCAGTGTTCCGTATCTTGGATGAAAGTTTCCAAAAGCCAGGATGTTCTCGCCGGTGTCGTCTTTCAGCAATTGGTATGTCCCGAGTTCATATCGCATGAGGGTTGAAAGGGAATTTTGTTTCACTAGACTGTTCTATTAGAAGCGTTTGGCATTGCAATAGAAATTCTACATTTTTAAATAACACAAAAATCTTTTTTTTTACAACAATTTTATTAGAGTAAATTAAGCATTAATTTTATTTCTAAAGTTACTCTTATTATTCTTGAGCAGTTGGAATTTTACGAGTAATTGTTTCCTTTAAGTCTATTGGGTGTTTGGTTCCATGACTACGTTCTGCTATGACTGGTTTTTTCCATAATTTTATGTTTCGGGTGCTTAATGTTTTCACGAACTCGTGTATGTGTTATATGTTTTGTTTCTCAAAACTGAGCTACAACTGCAAGAAAGTTCGTAAACTCTAAGCGAACACTGTTGGATAGTCTCCTCATAAAGGTATCAATTTTTTACCCTGTTAGAATAAAGTTTTTATCTTGTGTCTCCTTAACACCCACCCTGTTTGTCAGTTATTCCGTGGTCTTAGGCCATTTTATGGCATCCTCCTTTTTGATTTGGATGTAAATAGCACATATAAAAGTATCTAAGGTGGGAAGGTTTGATTCAATATGAAAACAGTTTAACTCCAGTTCCTCTTTCTCTCAGTGCAGCGTCTAGAATCTAAAACTCACATAATTGACTCTTGGAATCTGGAGTCGTGTTTGTCAGAAGATATACATAAAAGTCGGCGACAAGAGAGTCAATATTAACTACTTACATTTTTTCCACATTAGACACACCTGGACTACAAAATCTAGAGTGATCCAGGTGAAGAGATATTCTCGTTGTCTCACCAGGTGCACAATTGGGTACACTTTGCGGATTTAAACACATGTTAGAGAAACCAAGTATTTTACACAACTAAGCCATGGTGGGAAGGGTTGATTTAATGCAAATGGTGAGTTTAGCTCCACTTCACCTTCCTCTTAGTACAATAACACACAATATACAACAATATGACAAATCGTTACTTTTTTTAAAGCTTTATTAATCTGTATTGCATAGTATTTGTATCTTTATCTGATATGTTATATGCACGATTAATTTATTTATTCAATCCGTCCTTCTGGGTAGGAAGGTGATGAGATGGAGTACGAAACGCCACCGTTTGTTTAATTATACACCTGGTGATGCCCTATTTTGTCTCGGATGTGACCTTGCCCCTTGCCTGTGTCAAAGGAGCCTCGTTTCACATCCACCCACTACTGTCGGCGTTTGCGTTGCTACACTTTCCACTTACTGACCCACTTTTCTGACCTGACCTCTTAGTAGGTTGGAAACTTGTTTAATTAATCCTGTAATGGTGTTTGGTATCTGAGTGTTTCAATAGTGATAAGTTAGATGAGTATTTTTATACAGTTATAACAGTAATAGTCTGCTAAACCAATTTATTCCCTACCTATATTTACTTCGGGAAGGTTTAGTTCTACTGATATTTCTAAATGCTATAACTGTTTAAAATCCAAAGTAATTCATTCAGCATTGCATTGTATAATTATTTTAAATATGATTTCTCATTGATTTATTTTCAATGCAAAAAAATGCTCCAGTTTACTATTTGTTGCATTCATAAAAATTAGAAGCCCAGCAAACATGTTAACCACATCTCCCTACTGGAACGCATATAATGGCCGAAAGGAAACTCTAGCCTCGCTGTTTAACTCCAAGAAGGGAAAGGCTGAATTAGAGTAGGTCACTAGGACAATGGGCTAACACCGAATGTCACCCACACCTCTATTTAGGGCCTCCAAACGCCTGTCTGGCAATAAATACACATTTTAATTTTTACCTTCCAAACATGTACTATCCAACATGCACCTGTGCGTTTCAAAGTACGTTAAACCTAAACTAGATAATGAAAGATCTTAAAAGGTGTTTTAAATTAACACCTAAAATTTCATACCAAAGCAAATTTCGTCATAAACACAGATATATACACTGTTACAAGGTTGTGTGGATATATTCGTAATTTTCGATACACTAGCATAGAAAAACGAAAATTTGAATCTGTTATATTTGGAATTGGTATGTGACACAGTAATAACAGGTATTTTCGTGCATTAAAATGCTTTTGTTATTTGTATTTTCCTGAAGTTTACTGTGTTAACGTAGCTCGAGTAGAAATTTTTTTATTACAAAAAGACTGTATAAATACACAAAAAGCACTAATTTATTATAAACTGACATTTATATACGAGGCAACTCATCAATGTCTTATTCAGAAATCTTCTTCAATAAGCGTTGTCTTTTTAGAGCGTTACAACCATTTTAATAAGGTAATATAAGATATAGGTTTATATAGTATATAGTTTTATAAAAAGGGCCAAGTAAAACCTCAAAACTACAAATGTGTTTTTTTTTCATGGATTATGACAAGAAAAGTATATTTTTAATGGAACATAATTCAAGAAAATCACGCATTTTGTAAAAACGTTTTGATTCAGAAGACGTTAAATTGTCCTTAAGCAGGGGTTTCCCACCCATACATGCTACAGTGTAACGTTTCTGTTTGTGAAATTTGGTTTTTATTTTTAGATTTCCATAGCTTTCTGTTTTAAGTTACAGAATTATGAAAATGCGTTTAATTATGAAATTTTAGTAAAGCATTTTTCTGTTGAGGAATATTAAATATGATAGGGAATCATCACTTGCGCGTGTTGCATTTCCTATCGTAGCAGAGAATAAAGTGGAAAGTTTTATTTAATAAATTTACTTGCTCTAATGGCTATATATTTAATATACTAATGTATAAACCACATTCCTGTGTAATAGGAAAGGTACTTATTTTAGTAATCAATAAACCTTCAAGTTTAAAAGTACGCAATCAAATCTCCGCGGGCCTTGTCAGTATTTAAACATTTTTACGCCTGGCACGTGTATTTTCAATTAATTATCCCAACCGAAAACCTATGGCACCACATAAAAGTGATTTATATACCAGAAACTCATAATGAAACAACATATTAATAAATAATGAGTACTCTCCATCAAGGCTGGCTGCGGGTCACTATGTTGAGCGAAATGCCCTTGACTACAGACCTGGCGCTAAATGAAATACACCCCTCGAGACGCTATAAATCACTGCACGAGTGTGACTTATATACAAGTGGAAACTGTCAATATTTAATCACTGCAGCTCAACGATTTCATAATCATTCCGTATTTAAATTCCTTCGGTAAGCACACTAGAACAAACATATTCATTTATAAATCAATGTTTCTTATTTTAAATGTTCTATGTGCATACAATGTATTACACATCAGTTAGTGTTAGGGGTATATCTTTACCATCCTCACCTTCATTTCCTCCATGCACAAAAAATCCTGATCCTTACTCATTTTCCAAAAATTTACTTTCAAATATTCTTAGAATCTGTGGATGAAAAACTTTGTTATATAGAAATTGTTAATGATTCTTAATTTTTTCATTGTGTTACCTTCAGTTCAAATAAATTGTATAATGAAACCACATTCCAGACAGATTTTCTTTGCAGCCCAGATATCTCTATGTCATAAGGATGCAAGCAGTTCATTTTTAACGTGTTTCTCGCCGACTTTTTTTAGGTGTCTTTAGAGGAACGTAGGCTCCAGATTCCAGGAGTCAAATCTGTGACAGTATCAGATTACAGACGCTGGAAGCTCAAATGGAACTAAACTCAACATTCATATATAATGAATGTTATTATGCTCACCTGTATTCCGTGAGCGTTACAGTATCAGTACCGTCGGCGGCATCATTTGGGGCGACATTAATTATGTAGTGATGTAGACAAATAGTTTTATATTGATTGCGGAAATAATCAGTATTGGTCCAGAATTAAAAGTATCGTGGAATACATGCAATACTAGTCCTGCTAATTAGTCCATGAATTAATTATTACTTTTATTCATGCCAATGCGCATTACTCCCCAATATATTTCTAAAAATAGCAAACTAAAATGCTCTAGAGAAATAAAGCTTTTATTTCCTTAAAATATATAAATGAATAAATGATTTATTTCCATATAAATAAGGTAAATATAAAATACATGTAATAAATGGAAATAATGTTGGCCTGTTACTAGTATATGGTCAACATGAGTTCAGTATTTTTTACAAAACATTATAAAGCTAGAGCATGCCTGCATTACTATAAATACAATTTATCACAAATCAAAATAAAAATCCGCAACATCTGTTGCAAACAACTGTGCTAAATTAACCAATTCATTGTTTACAATTTTACATTAAATGCAAGATTTACCATTTAGATTGAGATAGGCTAAGGCTAATAAACGTAAATAATTTTGCAGATATACATGGAATTTACTTGCAAAGATCAACTACTTACTTTTTATATATATATTCAGTTTCATACAAGTTAATATTTCCTTCATTGTGTGTGACACGCATAAGAACAAACAGCACAAATTAAGAAACAACAATGATAGCTTATGACATTAAGAGGTATACAATATTTATCTAACTTAAGACTGAATTCAAAAAATCAATTTCGGCATTCTGTAATAGCCAAGATTGCAATTGATTGCAGAAACCTTTTAAATTGGTACACATTTTTATATTATTTGGTAACTGGTTAAAATACTTAGGGCCATTGTACCCATAAGCCTGTCTAAAAATAATTTTGTTAACTTTTGGGATTCTAAAAAAATTTTTATGTAAATTTCGAGTTTTATAAAAAAGAGTATTAGTGCCTTGATTTCCACTTCTGATATAGAACAATCTCAGAACTTTAAATATATATAGATGTTGGATCGGTAATATTTTTAATTCAGAATAAATAGGAAAAGAACTTTCCCATTTTCGTTTTGCCTTAATAATTCGTATAAAATGGTTTTGTGTAACTCTTAGTTTGTCTATTAAGTATTTGAAAGCTTTGCCCCAACAAATTATTCCATATTGAATTCGAGAATGAATTAATGCAAAATACAGTGAACGCATCAAAGACTGGTCACATATATTTCTTAAGAAGTAGAATTTTCTTATATTAAAGGCAATTGACTTATGTAAGTTTACAATATGTTTTTCCCATGTCAAATTTTCATCTAATGTAACTCCCAAATATTTATAACTATTCACTTTTTCAATTATTTGACAGTTACAAGTAGTTGAAGTATCGGTACATTTAATAGTATGATATTGTAGCTGTCTGTGGAAGTCAAAACCTCTTAAATCAAGATTAACAAACTTGGTCTTACTTACGTTTATCTCCATTTTATTTATACTACACCAATGTCTTAATTTAATCAAGTCTCTATCAATATTTTCCCAAATAGTATTAACATTTTGACCTGAATAAAATAAGGCGATGTCATCAGCAAATGCGTTGATTTGTCCGCGAAAATTTTGAGTAAGGAGATCATTAATAAACACAAGGAACAGATTGGCAGAGAGGACTGCCCCCTGGGGAACACCTATAGCGATTGTCCCCTATTAATTGTCCCCTATTAAATCGATGTATACTCCACATTACCTGTAATTTTGGCTTTCAAAACTTAAAGACATGTTTAATGGCAACCAAATTTTATTGCAAACTGTATTTAATGTTTAAATTTAAAATAAAAATGTTAACACTCATCCAACTGAGGGGTTCCAGCACCCGTCACGATCTTCGGACAAGAAGGTTTTTTAATGTTTGTCTCTGCCAATGGCCTTTTAGAATTCACGTCTGTAAAGGAAAGTTTTCCAACCCCATTTGGAAATTGAACGAGAGATTTGAACCCCTCTCGGTTATAGAACAGCAAACTTCCGCTATCGCTACGGAAACTTGAAGAAAATTGAAGATATACTTCCTCTAGAGAAACGTTAGGCTGACTCTTTCATAATAATTAATTAGTTTTATTTAGACTTACAGTGCAAAATATGTTACAGCTATTTCAGTATTTAAGAATTAATAAATCAGATCGTTCTATAGTTACGACGGAAATGGCATTAATTATTAAGAGCTTTTTACTAATAATTCACAAGATATTGCCATATTTCAGGATGAAAATTTACAATATGATAAATACTTATAATATGCTCTTCGTTACAGCAATTCTTTAATTAAAAAATTATGTTATGTTATTACTATTATAAATGTGGGTATTGCTTAAATATTCGTCATATTTTTATTTTTACAATGTGCAATTCTTATTTATTTTAAATTAATTCCTGTTGTAACAATTTGTACAGAGTTTTGACTGTTGGAAAGAATACATAACAAATGTTTGGAATATTAAATTATACTGTATACTAGTATATTACATTAATGATTCATAATGTTAAATATTAACAGTTTCCAGAACATAGATACAATGAGGATCTATTAACCTTTGTTATGTTATCAAATAAAAGGCTTCTTTTGAGAAAGTTAATGGAGACGGACGCTTTAAGTAAAGACTAATTTTGTCCAAGAAAGCTTTCACGTCTCTAAATTTAGGGATCAACTAGGCTCTCAGCGGATATTGGAAACATTTTAGCGAAGGTTATTGACTCTTAGATGGCTGACGGATCCATTACAAACATTACATTACAATGTAATACATACCTTGTTTCGGGTCCGCAAAACCTAATATTAACGTCCTCATAGTGTAGAGACTTCTGGAAATAGTGCAATCGGAGTTCGCGTTGGAATGTTAAAACAATTAAAAACCTGTTTGGTTACTTCCTTTTAAGATACTTTACACATAATGTGTCCACATATGAAAAGATTGATATTGTTACAGAATTACAAGTACGCCACCCCATGTATGGTGTAACTAACTCGCTGATGTTGCATGTATACAGCTCGTTTTATTCTTGATTTGTCCTACAGAAAGATAGACTGGCAGACATCATACATAAAAGGCATTAAAACATCCCCGCCGGCAGCCAAAAAAAAGGTGTTAGCCTACTGGGTGGTAGGCTTCATGACGCTCTACCAAATTCCACAGTGGGACAAGCACCATCATAGAACTCATTATTTGTTATGTAAAAATGAAGTTCCAAACAAAATTTAAAGCCTGTAGAGGACCTTTCTAGAGATATCTTGCCACACGATACATTCCCATTTATGTCATTGAGTTAGATCTCATAGCAGTTTTCAAATAATATAAGTGAGGTAGGGAGGGTACTACAACGCAAGGGTGCGCTGAAATAAAATCTTCTCACTGGCTTGTAACATTTACTTCCACTCTATTAGTTTTCTTTATAATCTATGAATAAGATATAGGTACCATGTCATATGATTTTAAACATGTTGTTTATATATTTATTTATTCTGCTATTTTCTCGTTGCTGTCACGGTTACAAAAGCACCAATCAACATATAGTTATCAACTCTCAGCCAAATCCAATTGAGTGGCATGTGCCATCATCGAACTCAGTTTTACCTATATTGAAGTGCAGGCAGTTTGTTTTCGAATTATGGTGCGAATAGACAGACAGACAGAAATGAAATTTTTTGAGCCCCACAATTTATAACCTTAGCTAACGCTCCCAAAAAGTATTTAACTCAAATTGTTTGACCTTATTGCGGCGAAAAGGGGACATTTGGGCAGATACTATCTTTTTCTACCACACAGGCGCAGGAAAGTCCGCTTACTTCCGATTTGTGTTATTTTATGTTATGCAAGGCAGTTATTTATTAAATCAAGACCATAATAATAGACCATTTAAATCTAAATAATATGAAACCATGACAACTCGGTTTTAAAGCTAGCACGTCAAAATAGCATGCGTGAGAAGACGCATGAGACGAATAGCGTGTTCACGGCAGGGAGGAGAGAATAAAACTTTATTGTTTTCTCCCTGGTTCCCAATGTGAAAAGATAATCATTCGTACAGAATTACAAGTAGGTAATTCAATTTGTTCGGCTCATATCATGTCGACATGGGAACAATAGAACAGACATCACCTTTCCCTATACACTTGTGAGAGAGGATTTTTGTACATTTCAAGAAACAAAAGAATATATGTAATCTTTCCCAATACGCCTGCGGGAGAGACTATGTGTACGTCTGAACAAACAAACGAATTGAAATCTTTCCCAATACATCTGCAGGAGAGAATTCGAGAAGTCCAAATAAATAAAAAAACGCATTCTTTCCCAACAAACCGATACAAGAGGCTTCGTTTAAATCCGATCAGCAAATAAAGTTCAATACGCTTAAGAAATAATTTTGTTTTAAAACCCTTTTGTTTAATTTAGTCACATTTGTATTCAAAGTAAAACTTATTGCTTAATTTGAATGATGAAACCCGTGTTATTCAAAAGAGAAGATGATAAGATCCTATTCATTTCGACCCACTGGCACTGTAAATATTCACCTGATTAGTTTTTATGTTCCTGTGATCGGTCAAGTAGGGAATGGCCTCGGATCCACCTCCTCATGGACGTAATAATACTTTCTTTGTTAAAATCCAGCAAATCATATGGCAGTTCTTTGACGAAATTATTTCGTCACTAAGTACTCGTATTTCGTTACTAAGTACTCGTATTTCGTCACTGTATTTCGTCACTAAGTACTCGTATTTCGTTACTAAGTACTCGTATTTCGTTACTAAGTACTCGTATTTCGTCACTAAGTACTCGTATTTCGTTACTAAGTACTCGTATTTCGTTACTAAGTTCTCGTATTTCGTCACTAAGTACTCGTATTTCGTTGTTTTCTCACCAGATGTCAGTAGCATGCAGTGTGAATTTTGTTTGTGTCTCATACAGAATACACAGAATGAAATAAATTTTCATTTTTAATTTCTCAACTCTCTAAAGGAAAAATGTAAATTAACAAATTCGGATCGTTGACACTTGACACAAACAAATGAGAGCACATTAAACGGTTTTAAGGCTTTAACTCGCAAAGAAATAACTTGAATTATTAACAAAGATTACCTAAATTTAATACGTTCATATAATTTAGATCTTAAATTTAGAAGATGATGGTGTCGAAAATAATTACAATCAATTTAACTAGAACTAAAGTGAATAACATAATAACAATAATCACTCTGATATCAATATATATATATTTAATAAAAAGACCAAATTATATATATTATTAAAGAAATTATATGTACTAAGTAATTATAACCTACTTTTTACGCGATACTTATTAGCAGGCTTTATCAGTCTATTTCCTAGAAACTATGGTGCAATATAAATGTGTTTTACACACACATATATGTATATATATATATATATATATATATATATATATATATATATATATATATATATACATATATTTATTTATTTATTTATTTATATATATATACACCTGGTGAACAACCAAGTTTTATACTTTATATTTTTATGTCAAGGAGGAAAAACAAACCCTTAAGTAATCATTTCACTGTAAAAATCTGCTGAAACATATAAAAATATATCCTGAAAATTTGATGGTTTTGGATTATTGAAGGATACTGATATTATAAACCAGTTCTGCCAGTGAAGCCCCGAACTCTATAGAAACTCCTTTTGGCAAATATCATTATAACAGATATCGTATTAAAAGTGACGAAATTACGTAGTTTGTAATGAAATTCAAACTTTGAACAAGTGTTGACGTTCACACGTGAAAATGTATTAATGAGATTTTAAAATCGTACGTCACATGCCGTACGTGCGTAATCCCATTTTGCCAGGATTGGATTAACAAAGGACACAACGGCTACCAGAATGTACATAAAGGTATCCTGTTCTGTAGTGATAACTCACTCTAACAATATGTTATGTAATACCAATACTCAGTGATATTGCGCATATAAAATCTAGTTGCAAGCAGTTACTTGATTAACGTTTACAAATTTCGTCGGGTGTCCAGTTTTAGTTTTACTAGCATAACCATAAGGGTTTAATAAGGTTATTAGTGGTATTAAACAGACGTTTCAAGTCAATGAACGACTTTTTTGATGCACTAGCACCAAATGAAGCAAGAAATTAGATCTCTTGTTTCAGAGGTATATCCAATATACTTTGTAAATCTTACTAACTGACTATTTACATTTCCGTTAATTATCCAAATATGATCACATTGAGGTCTCATTCATAATGTGAGTCATCTTCTGATGCCGCTCCATAATCACATGATTAATCTTCGGCTACTCTCTATTAAACTTCCAGTAGTAGTTTGAACTAACTCATGTACGGATGTGTTAATCAGAGACCATTCATTACCTCCTGGGAGGCTCTTTTATTGAGGTCAGCCATCAATACTGTGTTTTATCCGTCAAACAAATCCCAATTTGTCACCCAGCTGGAATTGATAGAAAGGCTACCAGCACGTGGCCGAGCAGCTGGTCCATGTAGTGGTGTACGTGACATTAACTGACTGATAGACATACGCAAATATTTCAAAATGGAATTATTTGGAATATATATATATATATATATATATATATATATATATATATATATATATATATATATATATTGCCACCCATTTTCATAATTTGTTGTTGCCACCCATTCCCATACTTTTTATATTCTCATATTTCCATCCACTTTCGTTTCATTTGCTCAGTGTACATTTGATTGGTTTCTGTTCACCAAATTTGTCAAAAATTATACCACGATAAGTGTACCACTTACGTACGAGGATCATTCAATAACTAAAGAGACAAACAGATCTGGGGAAGAAACTGTAGGTAGGGTAATTTTAGTACTTTTATAGCTTTAAGTTGGCATCACTGGAATAATCCCTGATCAGTTGATTGATTTACATTGTTATTTTTGTAACCTCAAAAATACATTTAATTGTGGCAAGTCCACTTAAAAATTCGATTTTTGTTGATCAACGCTATGTTATTCGTTTTTTTACTTGCTGAAGGTTAAAAACCAGTGAGTATATACTCTGGAATGACTAAAGTGTACGGTGAAAATTGTTTGAATCGTGCAAATTTTTACAAGTGGGTAGAACAGGTTAAAAATTACCAAGACTCGGTGATAGACGAATACCGTCCAGGTTGACCAGTTGAAATCTCAACTCTTTCACTGGAAAGTCGAATTGATGACGTAATTGAATGACGTATGGTTGTCACCCATTCCCATGCATTCTATTTTATCATATTTCCATCCATTTTTCGTTTATTTTTGCTGACAATGCACAATTTTTTCAACGGAAGGCCTAATCTTAAAGTGAAGTCGTTCATTTCAGCGTACATTGGATTGGTTTTTGTTTACCATATCTTTCAAAAATTATAATACACCGAAATTGTAACATTTAACTACGGTCACAGTACAAACCGGTCACAAAATGGCGGCCTGGCTTCCCTTCTGCCTCTACCGCGGCTTGTGGCCGGATTTAAATGTGACCGAATTTAATTTATCGGTTTCGTGCAACCAATATTCGGCAGATCAAGCTGGCAGCTGAGAGCACTGTTTATTTTTTTTTTTCTAAATAGTTCTCTAGCTTTTGAAATGCAAATATTTTAACTTATTCATAGGTACATATTTCTATCTTAAGTGTCTATAATTTTACTTTTGTATAGTTATTATTTTTTATAATGAACATTTTTATACAGTTTTCATTTGAATACTGCACAATATTTATACTTTTCACAAGAATGAATATAAATCGTAAGGTAAACTCTCAAGAAATATAACCATTATGCCAAGTCGAGATAAGTATTAACGTTATGAAAAAAAAAATGGATGGTTGCCTGTAAAGTCGGTTTTACGGGCGAAGATTTTACGTGACAACGTCTTTTTCTCGGTAGAATATTTATTGATATGAATATTATTAAATTGCACAATAGGAACAAGGAATTGAATGAAAATAAGAATTGCACAAATTTTAACTATAGAAATATATTTTGTTTACTAAAACGTTGTACATAATTTGAAATTAATTAAAATTTGTTATTGTAAATGGTAAAGTCGAATAAAACATTTACTAAAATTGGAATTTGAAATTCTTGCTAAACACAAACTCCGCGCGTGGTGATTGGTCGGTTTAGTTCGTTTGTTTGGTCGCACTGTTATGACAGGTTAGAGGTTATAATTTGTTATTTTAAATGTTTGACTAGCAATACGCGCTGTTTCTTCTCAGAGTCGATTGATTGCAGAGTGATTTAAACTAATAATTTACTTAACACTATCAACATTTGTCAATAGTATGACATAACCTATAAACTCAGTTTCTCAACTTTTGTGCCAATCTAACAATTAATCAATCAATCATAGTTTACGATAATGAAATATCAGTGTACAATTATTTACCTTTATTGTTGTAGTTGTTGTAAATGACGAATCTAAGCACTCCACATTTTCACGAATAAACATAGTTATCTGCTTTATCCCGTGCGGCGGACCCACAGTTATCTGCTTTATCCCGTGCGGATCCCGTGCGGCGGACCCACTGGACGGGCATCGTAACGTTACCGGGCGTTACACTCTTTCATGAGTGACTCCGAGCCGCAACCTAATTTAAGACGTTGTCACGTCAAAAAGAATATTTTCTGCTGTAACTAGCGATCGTATGCAAAATATTGTGGTTAAGTTTGTTATTTAGTAAACTTTGCAGAACAAATAGTGAATTAGGCAATGAACTTTGTGCAAGTAAATAGTGTAAATTAAACTATTTTGCGAACTTGACAGAGTTCTTTTCCATTTAATTGGCCGGTATAGTTATTGTTTATTTCACGATACACTTTATTTGTGCGAAAGTACCAAAAACCTTAAAGACATTAAATAATCTTCATTGCATTCCACTTCAATTTATTGCCGACATTGAATGTTATTTTAGCTAACAAGATTTAGCCACTTTTACTTTTTTTCTAGAATGTAACTATAAAAAGGTATGATTTTATGCCTTGAATCGGTACTGTTTGATTGTTATCGTAATATAAACATGAAATATAGTGTAGGTATGACCTAAACCGTTTTGCTAGATCGATTTTACACATAACATGGGTAGAGTAAGAGCTAGAATATTGAGGTAAATACAGTTGCTCGGTGAAATCGGTTTTCAAAGCGTAGCCTTTGTATTCCGCCAGTCTATTGACTTAAGTAAGTAAGTAACAATAACCCTTTCTGTGAAATAGGGCCGTCAAACAAAGCGCCCCGATGATTGTTTTGCTACTTTAACGACAACACTGCTGTAAATGTTCACAACTCGGAGGCGGTTCTTGTGTGGGACAGCTGTAAAAGTGCATAGAAATAGAAGAGTCGGAATATTTAATTTGATTTTTTTCGAAAAATCTCGAAATAAGAATAGCTGTCTTATTTTAAAATCAAACCTTAAAACCCATTTTAAATAGTACGTCTCAGTTGCACTCTTTTAAAATGGGACAATAGCCACTTTCCTCATTCTAGAAAACTAGCTCCCTGGAATGATTTTAAGTAAAAGGAAAGCCGCTTGTTATTTTTTATTTATTTATTTATTTACGAACAACCCATTTTGACAAAATATAGTAAAAAGTTACAAAGGCTAATATAGATAAGCTGCAACATAATACAGTAATATTAACAGAGTAGTATGATAATATATACAAAACAACCTGACTAAGATGAATTAATACATGTAAAATGCAAAAGACCAAATGAATTAGCAAACAATAAGAGGTAACAATAATAAACTATGAAAAATAACATGATGACTAACAGAGAGCTAACAATGATAAACTATGAAGAAAAAACAAAACCTAGAATATCAACAAACGAAAGAGAAAAAAAAACTTTAACCATTATAATAGATAACAATGATAAATAATTTATGAACAATGAAACATAAAATGAACAATTTGGTACTAATGAACAGTGCAAGCAAGTAGAAATAGAAATGAATCAATAAATATAAACAGCGATTAAGGACAAAATAATTAATATATTGAAAAAGATAGAAATAAAAATAAGTATTAACAGTAAGAAGCATTAAATAAAGTGATTACAAGAATTAAAGAGATCTAAAAATAATAATAATAATATTAATAGTTTAATAGTTCTCATACAACTTGCGGCCGAAAGAGGAAAGACCTTTTTTCTTCAACATATAGATATGTTAAGCTATTTTTAAGTTAATTTTCCTGTCGGATGTACAAAAACCACGGCTTCTGGTGGAGGATAAGGACACGCATGACATTATGACGACTTCCATTTCCTTGTATTCTATACCACTGCCGCAGGTTTAATTGTGGTCGTGCATACAGAAACAGTACTTGAAAAAACGCACTGCTATTCTCTATATATTTTTATTCAGTTATTATTTTCCATCGAAACGTAGATCAAACCAAAATTTGTGTCGGTGGTATCTTTGAATTTTCCAGTATAATTAAGACTTGTAGAATGCGATGAGGCATAGCTGTTATAGTGAGAATAAGAGAGTTCACTGTCATTAAGGAATACCGATGGCCAAGCGGGTTACCACGTAGGACTTTGGATTTAAGTTAGAGGTAGCGCAGGGTCAAATACTGTATGTGACCGTAACACCGTAACCCTTTTTATCAGTACCATCGACCTTTACTGTATCGACTCTCTCTCTCTCTTATTCTGTTTGATAAGGTCCTCGCAGTGGACCATGAGGACGGGTAGAATAAGGGTTAAGGGGATAGGCCTCTCCTTAAAGAAATATGAGGAAAGGTCCGTTTTTAACTAAACACCAATAGGTGTGAGTCATTATCTTTCAATTTCCCGTGTAATGAATGATAAATTATTGTTTTTTTCTGTATTCAGAAAGTACCTTAAAATATCGTTACTAAAAGCTTTTTTATTATCTTAAATCGAACTCCAAATACACCACAACCTTAACAGCAAGGTCCCTCTCAGACAGCATATACAAATGCGTGCGGTAACATAGATCTGCTTAATCTCCAACCGTATTACCTTTTGACAGATGAACCGTATTAACTTTTGAATAAAACAACTGGAGTACTTAGCTTTTTTTAGCAAAAGTATAAAACTCAGTATCCATCAGTATTGTAATTTTAAATAGTATCCGCTGTAATGTAGTTTATATTTTATTTTTATGGGAATAAATGGCAAAGAAAAGTAGGTCGCTTGGTTCGTTTAGAATTGATACATTTCAGAAATTACTTCCTGATAACTCAGAATATCATTGATTTAATTTAATTCAAACATATATCACTGTTTTAATGTTGGTCAGAGTTTGAATTGTATGAAGTTTATTCAAATACTATGTCTGAGCAATTTGTGAACACTTTTTCCCAAATTTTAAAAATTGACAATATAAAGGTAATTATCAAAAAATTTCGTATAATTTCACTGTAAATAAAAGAAATAAATACACGTGGGACGTATCACTGTACAGATTACATTTTAATAATTTGTAATACATTTGTATAAAATTGTAAAAAATCGAAAATAAATAATTTTGAAGATCCAAATTGATAATCTGGTAGACTGTAGGGAACTACTACTCATATAACTTATACAGAGTATAGAATTGTGGGTAAATCTGGTCCAGCTGCGGCGTAGGCCTACACTGGAAATCGATGCCTCTGTTGCCTGGTGACCCACTTTCCATTTTCCCGGGATTTCGGTGAACACGTGGTCGGCCATGAACTATCCCAGTACCGTAGTACTTCGCGTTACTGCCACGCGCCATATATTCGGCGATGTCCTGTTGGTAACAATATTAATAATTTCCCATTGTAATAATTAACCTGTTACCCAAAACCCAGTATTATTCAGCTGAGTAATAAAGGGGTCAACCGAAGCAACATCAACATTTATGTTGTTAATATTATTATTATTTAAGTTTTTCTCTAATATTTTTCACCTTTTGATATCTATTTTATCTACTTGCTATCTGTTGATGCCTCGTTATCTGATAAGTTATTATTGCTCGTTACTTTACTGTTGCTGTTATTTTTGTACTATTTCATTTCAGCCATCTATTTTGATTGCGTATTTCTTTTTGGGTTTTTACTCCGCTTTTGAGATGTATACCCGTTAAAATAAACAGATAAACGCTGTTGCTAGTTCTAATCATGCATCTAATATTTAGTAATGCAAAATATAAAGTAATTTTGTCTTGTACTTGTGAATAGATCTTTCAAAAAATAGATTCGTTATCGCTATGGCATATGCAATGTGCAAGAAAAAATTTAAAGTTGTATTTAATTACAATAAACCGTATTGTTTTTTATAACTGATATCCAAGAATGAGATAATTAAGATCCTTTAGATTATTTTCCAGTATCAGTTTTTGGAACTCTTCTCCTGCAGAAGCACTTAAAAATCAGTGTTTTCTCTAAGAACAATAACATAATATGCAAACTTAAATTGTGTACAAAACCCCTTTACATAAATATAGTTTACGGTGAAACATCTTATAATGTTGCTTATTTGTAGTAAGATTATTTTATAACATTCATAATCCATCTTTATGCGTATAATATGTACATATACCGTACCCCAATCTTGGTTTAGTTTTAAAACTCTGTAATCAGAATGTTATAACTTATAGATTTATATTTTGTTTCGCTTCAGTATTAAAGTGTTTAATTAAAACGCATGGGAATACTTTTTAAATTTATACCCATTTCTTGGAATGCAAAAAGTTAGATTCTAAAAAATTGCTAATAAATATTACCGCGTTTACAAATTATGCTTAGTGAATATTTCCTGTGACCGTTATTTTTCTGTCCGTTTCTTCCGTTATGGTTATTTTGATGTTTGATAATATATCGAGGACTATATACTCCTCATATGACTTTCTAAAAATATCATATTCTTTTAGAAGAACTACATATTGAAGAAGTTGTATAAATTTTAAACTTTTTTAGACGTTCGTCTTGTTGATTAAGATTTTAGTTGAATGAAGAATTCTTTACTCTTACTTTTGAATTTAGAATTGCTAATTTTAATGTTCATGCATTATGTCGTTTCTATATGTATTGTATTACGAAATGTACTCGACAATAAAATAATATTAAGGTTCAAAACAATGTTGTCACTTGATGTTGATTATCAGAATAAGTTTTTAATTTTATTTATTGAGGTATGTATTGTATTTTTTTTCTTTTGAACTTGATAGTATTCTCAACAATTATTGCAGTGTTACTTGGCAATCTTACTTCCATTACATTACAGATAGATGAAAATCGCGTTTGAATAATTACACCATCATTTGTTTACGTACTACCAAATTTTTGTTTACCAGAACGTTGACCGAGGGCTGACGTTGAATGACTGTCGACAATACGGTTTCTCTAGGGTTACCAATGGCAACCTGAACTGGAGCGGATCAAAATCTTTAAATTTAAATGCCATTTTGTACTGGGTTTAGATAGAAAGCTCTAATTTCCACTGTTCTTCTTATCAAGATCTTTCAAATGACGTCACTTAGTGGGTCTTTATATTTAAACATTTTGAGTCGTCCCCCCAAAATACCATTTGGGAAAATGGGCAAAACTGTAACAGTGGCTAAAAAGTTCACTTCTATTTCCTAGAAAGTTGTCCCGAGTTTCATCCCTCCAGCTTTATCCATCAAAAACTAATCTGAGTGTATCCATACTTTTAATTCACACTGTTCATATTTATAAGCAGTTCTACAGTGGAGCAGATAATTTTCTTATGTCTTAATTTGTTATTATGTCTTTTTATTATTGAACTGATAACTTATTGTGAACAACCTTGTGATGAATTCGTGTATGATCGGACTAAAAGTGCAATAAGTTAGTTTTTTTATCTGATTCAAAAATTGAAAGTGTCATTGGATTGGTGGTATATTTCTATAAAACCCTATTTTTCTAACTTTTATGTCAAATTAGTACTTTTTAAAATATTTTGGTTGCATGATTTGCAAATATGATCAAACATATTTAATACGTAGTTTTTTATAACATAAAGAGTTCACTAAAGTTTGGTTAAAGTTGGTTAGATAGTGTTTAAAATATAATTTCATAAGTAAAAAACAAAACAAAAACAATGACTTACAAACAGACCGTAATCGGAAATAGATAGACAATTGGTTGCATTTTATTTGGCTTCTTCATTTCACCAAAGGAACAATATCCTGTAGTTTGTGTAGAGAATTTGGTTACTCTGTATATCTCTGTACTCTGGTCTTATCTCAATGATTTTAACCAGTGAAAGTAATCAATGTAAAGAAGACTCAGTTGCGACGATTCAATCCGTTACGCTTTACATTTTTATATCTTACTACGTGTGTATAGCGTAATGAAATCGAGTACACAGCTTCCCCCACCAGTACAGGTGTAGCTGGCGCTGTCACCCCGGTCGGGGGGCACGGGGCGGAAGGGGGCAGAGCAGATCTCTTGTTCGACCTCACCCCTGACACCAAAAACCGCGGGGCATCGATTTGCCCACTAATTTGCCAACAAGGTAGTGACAAAAATCCACCAAAGTCCAACGCGGAGAGGTCAGGCCACAAGTCTCCCGTCGGGGGGAAGGGGGTGGGTAGGGGATGATGGGGTGTGACCTCCATTCGCCCGCGGGTATTGATTGTTGGGGGGACGCGGGCGCAAGCGTGGAGCTCCCTCTGTCCCTGCTGCTCCACGGGAGATGCGGCCACGGAGTCAGCAAGAGCAGGAGGCTCGGTACTCAGCAAGGGTTCAGCACCAGAGGTAGGTCAAGGGTTAGACTGTTAGCTGGACAACTTGTCTCGGATATTTCTTTTGTATTTAATTCAATTCTTGAGTAAAAGTAGTACTATGTGTTTGTATAACTTAAATAAACTTTATAAATTTGTGGTATGAACACGCATTGCTGTAGTATATATCATTTTTATTTAGGGAATTCATTACATTGTTCAATGCTAGGGAACCATTCACTAGAAAACCTTATTAGTCTACTTATTATATTATTGCAGTTTATGCTTCATGACAATGGCGTTTAATTACCACAATTTAATTTAATTTAATTTCGGACAGTAAAGTACAGTTTAATTTCTGTATTGCTTAAATTTATTTTTAAAGATAATCATTATTAAA
This sequence comes from Homalodisca vitripennis, assembly GCF_021130785.1. Classification (NCBI taxonomy): domain Eukaryota; kingdom Metazoa; phylum Arthropoda; class Insecta; order Hemiptera; family Cicadellidae; genus Homalodisca; species Homalodisca vitripennis. The sequence goes on along the minus strand of NC_060211.1, from coordinate 146,712,469 downwards.
CTAATCTAACCATTCTACAATCTGTGATAAATTTTGATATGTATAGCAAGGAAAATAAATATATACAAAAATTAAGATGCATGTAACAAATAATAAGAGAGTAATATTGTTTTATTCCCATAACATTACCAAACGATTTACTCTTAATATTATAAGTACTTCTATTTATGATTTTATTTATTAAATATCATCAGATATTATTATTTATTTGAACCATAACAATAATTTTTGATTTTCATTTAGTTAGCAAATACTAAAATTCAACTTCTGAGCCTTTAATTTATTCTATTACAAAATATATATTCCCTTAATAAGTAATCGTACCGTAATAAGAAATAAGTATCGTACACTATGAATTATCACATAGAAAATAGTTTAGTGATTATATATTTTTATAATTCAGTAATTTTATGCATTCTCATTTTAATGCCTATATTCGTAAAGTATTTGTTGTAAATTTACAGAAAGTACTATAAATGTTGTTTCAGTAATTTAAAACATATAAGCTCTATATACATAAAATGAGAAAGTATATTATGTAAAGTGACATTGTCATCATTGCATACTCAAAGCAGAGGTTTGTATTTGGCTCGTGTAAAATGTTAAATATTTTATTTTCAGCACAATTAAGAAATAAATTGACGTTTTCACTAGTTGTTGAGGTTCTACGCCTCCTTCACACGTATACTATTGCGCATCTCTGAGAGTTTCATATTCTCTGCTGCAGCAATGACGGTGTTTACATCTTGTTTAAAGCTTAGTGTACTTAATTTTTGAAGGGTTGTAAGTAATGTTAGATAAGGCAATCAAATATAGAACACCAAAACCACCTAGGTGTAAACTAGAAATAAATGTTTTCATATTAAACCTTGGGACCGTTCGATCCGTTACTTGTGTTTTATATACGCCCAAGTGTTCTAACGCTTATTTAACGTATTTTATCATTTTGTCTTATAAAATAAATGCCACATGTAATGATGTATATTTTTATTATTTCCTTTTATAATGTGTCATTAGTGTATATTTTAATATATTTTCTGTATAACTTCCCGATTAGACCAATTTGTTAAACTCTTAAATAAATATTGTAAATGAAAATTCACTGAAATTTTTAAATAATTTAAATTTTATTTCACGTTTCATCAAATCTAACGTAAGATGTTACCTTGTATTGCGTCTTAGTCGTTGATATGGTAATTTTTAAATCATTTCAATTTTATTTCACGTTTATTATCAAATCTAATAAGATGTTACCTTGTATTGCGTCTTAGTCGTTGATATGCTGTCAATAAAACAACATTTTTAACACAGAACCCACTGGGACTGGCAAAATTAAATCTCCGGTGGTGTTAAACTCAAGAGAAATAAAGTTTTCAATCCTTGATTAGCCACATCAGACAATAAATACTAAATAGGCAAAGTTTAAAATAATATTCATGTCCTCAACGATATTATAAAAAAGGACTTAGATGATGTATGTGATACAGTTCAATTACTAAGAGTATTAGATTACATTACTTGATAGTAATGCCAAAAGGTAATAGTTTCAAAGAAAATTATTGGACGACTGTTCTGATTTCTATTTTTAAGTAGCTAATTTATTTGCTTATGAATTTATTTTTATTTTTAAGTGTCTTCGCAAACTTTAAGCAGATGTTAAAGTCTTGAACGTATAGTTATTAGGTGACCTCAACGAAGTAAAAGTCTTCCCACCATGCTGTTATGAGTACGTCTGTACGCTACGTCCATACGAGTCCAACGGAATGGGACTAGATACATAAATAGGGATCTCCCAATGGTCATTGCTCATCTAAGGTATGATAGGGGGAAATTCGCCATTCAAGTAAGGATTCCTATTGTTTTGCGTTGTAGAGACCACGTGGTGGGGACCTTTCGGTTAAACAGGACAGGCATAGGGATGGGATCGTTCAGCGGCCACAGCATACTGTTTTACGATTCCAAACCTTTAATAGGAGAGTAAGATATCATTCTTTGCCTCTGAATTGTATGAATAGTTCCTCCAGGACTATCAAGTCTGCCTATCGTGGTAGTGGCTGTCACATATATTTTTTTTTAGAAAACTACGTACATAAAACATTGAGGCGTATACAGTACTATTGTTTCAACATGTTTCTTTTTTTTTAATTTCATTGTTTCAAACTTGTTTCAAGAAACTTAATCGGCTAACGAACGTCAGAATAGAACGCAAAGGGTTTGCACTACATCTTTTACTGTTCAATTCGCTGTCACTAAAGCTACTCTTATAATTTTTTCAGCTCCTGTATCTCAAGAAGTGCCTAAGAGTAAAGAATTTTTAGAGAGTCTAAAGGGCCATGTTTTGTCATAGTCAATTCGCTGTCACTAAAGCTACTCCTTTTATGTATTCAACTACTGTATCTCAAAAAGTTTTTAAGGTAAAGAATTTTAAGAAAGAATGCACCACGTATTGTCATGGTCAATTAGCTGCCACTAGAGCTACTCTTTTTATATTTTCAGCTTCATTCTCCTCTCATGTATGACAGAACCTTTATAAACTACAGGATTTTAGTAGAGAATTTAAAGGGTGACCACCATGTTACTCCATTGTCGGCTACATGCAGTCACTATAGCTGTTGCTTTTATATGCAGTGGTTCTGTAACTTAGACACTATACAAATTTAATGAATATAACATCGTAAAAAAGGTGTACCTTAGATGACATGCTATAGATGGAGCTTATATTGGTCACTGTTAAATTACATTAAAATACAAAACCAATATTTAATACATATTATTGTGAGGCCTTTAAATTTTGTGATGTGTCTGATGAAGGTATCTTGGATATCGAAAGGCCTCACAATAATATGTATTAAATATTGGTTTTGTATTTTAATGTAATTTAAAATTTAGATGACATGTTATTTTTGATCATTTAAACACGTGTGGTATGAACGGGAAAATTAAAGAACCGCAAATAAAGGGTTTCTGAAGTGTAGAAATTTCATGCTTGCCTGCTAACTGAGAGATCCGGGTTCGTGTTATTTTACTGAATCAATCTTTATTGAAGATGCATATGCACAAATACAATGCAGAATGAGTATGAAAGCCCTGTATAGTTATGTCATATTTAAAATTAATTAACAATGTGTAACAAAAGAAGCGTAATGAAAATCAAGGACTCTCATTCATAAAGCTATTGATTTACCTTATTGTATTTGACTTTGAGTTCTTTGTTTCTCGATTTATATTATGTAGCAACTATATGCCACCTACGAACGGCACAGAATAGTCTAAACAATTAAAACTGTCCAAAATATTCAAGGGTAGTGCCGATTCCAAAATTTCTTAGAACGTATAATGATTTTTATTTTGTAATTCATAACATTTTAATATTAGGAAAATTGTTGATGCAAAAATAACCAATTATGTTATGAACCCAAAATGTTGTGGCAACACTCCATTTCGTTTACGTTAAAAATTTATGATATCATGAAAAGACTAATGGGGAAGTATACTGTTTAATCCAGAAGTAAAATTATGAATGGATTAAGGTATTTACGGCTAGCATAGCGAGCTGGCTTATGCAGGGATTGTCATACAAACCCATACTGTAGTTCATAAACTGAAAAGTTTGCTAAGGCTTATTTTAAATTAAAACTAGTTTTTAACCTCTTTTTGTAGTAAATTATAAAAAAACTACTTATATTACTGCTATTTTAATTTTATATCTTTACAGTTCTGAGTAAAAATAAATTAATATATGGATTAGTAATTCTTTTTTATCGTGTTTAAAAAATAAAAAGTTTGTTTTATGTTGAAATATATTAATAGAAGTTCTGGTTAAAGTGCAAAAATACGGAATTGTGATTTTTTTTCAAATTACTATAGATTTATTTGAAGAGAGCAACCTAAAAAGGCCAATAAGATTTCCACTCATTTTTAAATTATCCATATTATATCTGTCAGACACTCATAATGGCAGTGCAAACAGCAGTGTTGCTCGGCACAGTCCTCAAAGTTACAGTAGCGTATCTCTGAACGATTATTTTAACTATCAGAAAACAGACAAGTACATAGTTATCTTAGCTCTAAATTGAGGTATTCACGAGTGCCGTAAAAACAAAATAATGGCAATAAAGGCACGTATCTCCACAGTAACTCTATTTCTGAACGACTATGTTGAGTATTGCAAAATGTACTGGTGACTAGGTATCTGAGTAAGTGGGAAGACATTCAATACAGCTCGGTGCCGTAAAAATTATAGTCTAAGAAAAGAAAGCTAATTTGCACTTTTTATACAATCTTCTTTTTGTAAAAGTCTATTGAGGAATTCTTCCTTAAAAAAGGAATCGAAGGTCAGGCACGCTAGTTTTGATGGAGGGTATGGAAGGGTTAAAATATGAAGTGATAGTTGTTCACCACAAATATTTTTTTAGCTTGATCACCGTCAGACATCAATCACCAAGAGACTGAAAATCACCACCCTTAAGAATCTACATATGTTCAACACGCTGACGGTCGGTTTTCAATTTGTCAAACTAAGAAAAGTATTTTCAGCGAGAAAGATTAATTTGATACTTTTAACCCTTTTTTGTACTCCAATTTTGATCTCCGCCAAAAGGACCACAGACCGATATGTTTCTAAAGGGAAATTTCTCTATTCATTTCAAAAATCTAGGTTTTATGCTTATACAATGAAAATTAACTCTGTGCTTTAGGACTATTTGATCTGTTGTCACTTATAATCTCCCATCCAGTTTTGTTCGTGTATTGTTTAGCTGTACTATGAAAGTACGTGTTACGGTTTAATTACTCCGCAATGAAACTTCATGTAGCTGGTATTACGAGCTGCCTATTCACCACTGGTGAGCGTGTCATTCATCATGCATTCGTAATCATAAAATATAATTTGTCTCCGCTGGTAAAACATAGAATGATTAAAATTTTTACATTTGTACAGTTAAAGAATCCAGTCCCTGGTTGTATCTTTGACGCTATCCTTTTTGTAGGCGAGGAAAGCATATTAGAGAAAAAGATAGTAAGAATGGAAAAGATCATCTGAGGAATTTGGAAATTCCAAAAATTTACATAATGGCAGTTTAAATTGAAATGTAAGGTTTCAATCCTTCATGTAAATTACTTATTATGTAATTAGCAATGAGCAAATGATTGACCGAATGAAACAGAAAGTTTACAATTGAATGTGCTTAAATGTTCTAATATTAATCTTCATACATTTTTGGCTTAGAATATTTGTTTTACGGACTTACAAGGCAAAATAGTAGTAGTTTACAGGTTCGCGATCAGTTTTACAGCAGGAGTAGAGACCTGGTAGAATATTAAACTCTAATTAATTATGAGTCTAGTGATCATGATACAGTCGCATGTCTCATAAACTTTAAACAACTACTGCAACAATAAATCAAGTAATCGTTTTACAGTAAAATCATTATTTTTAACAATTGTCGGCTTATATTGGAGTGTGGTTTAAGTCTAGAAAAGTACATGAGGTATTGGAATACTACGAGTATTTTACATACAGTAAAGCAATGGCTTTTTAATTAAAACTGAGATTTTCTTATTGTAAAAGTAGTTTTAAGATTTGTTTACAAAACCAAATCTGAATAAAGAGACGTGATATATTCTTTGTTTGTTCCTGTAAAGTAAATATTCATATTCTTTTAGTTAAGTTTAGGCAATCGTCTTACGTCTGAATTTGTTACTTTGTATTCTGTAATGCTCTCAACATAACGTTTAGTTCAGACGCACCTCCTGTAATTTTTAAGCTCCTGTATTTCACTTTTTACATAATTGATTAGATTTGTGGTACATTTTTGCTTTAAGTGTGTTGCGGCTCTTTAATATTCAAAGTATTTATAGCTATTATAATGTTTGTCTGTGTATCAAATATTGAATAAGATCTACATATTCATTTACCTAACAATGATATGTTCAATACAATATCTATGTTACGTATTTTCATAAACTAAATTAGCTGTTACCCACGGCTTCACACGCAATTTTCAAAATCGTTGTCCTATTTAAAATTTTGGAAAAAGGACTTATGATGTAATACGATGGAATCCTATAAAAGCTTTAATATAAGTACGTATACATTAGGTACATATTATTTAAGTGATCCTGCTTTAGAGCATCGGAGTTTAACCTGACTCTGATATCATGTTTTTAAGGTGTAGGCGCATTTCTTGTTCGAATGTGCAACAGCTAAGTCTGCCTTGGGACCACGATCAAAAATATACATATAGGTTTCGGAAATCTAATTCGGTCAAAAAGCACAAGATACAACTTAACTACTCTACTCTTACTTTAATCTTTGTAAGGTACTTCCGGTCTAGAATATTCCCAGTGCTGCATTGGAGTATCATTTTTCTATTAGTATAAACCTTCCTCGGACTTCAACGAATAATACTAAAGGAATTAGTCGAATTAGTTCAGCCGTTCTCGAGATAGCGCTTAGCAGCACATTTTACAATTCATTTTTATTTATAAGACTAGCGCCAACAACTAAGTAATGAGAACTATGTAGAGAGCATTAATAAATAGCCGTTCAAATAGATGACTGGCAGGCGGTCATGGCCATTACTCGCTGTCTCTTTCGCCCGAAGCGAGGGAGGCGACAGTGACGATATTTTATTTTTCAACCCCTAGGGTCGCAGACGGACTCATCATTGTGAAAAATTACCAAGCACGAGACTTTTGTTTCATTATATGTCAGCTGTTATAGTTGAACTATCAAAACACATTAACACAATTTACCATTCATATTTATTTCTAAGATATATTATTACAATTTATTCTCTCGAAACAAGAGTACTTCGACCTTGCATTACGTAGTTTTTGCAAAACTAAAAAAAGTAAAAATATTTTATAGCTTTATGGAATTGCTGCGCGGTTTTTCGACCAAGACTTTCCCGATCTACCTACCACAAACCTCGGTTTACCAACACAAGATTGGGTTTTCTTCGTTAGTATTGCCGGAATTCGTATGCAGTTTCCTGAAAGTTCCGCGAAGTTTCTTCTTCATAATGAATCTGTGTCTGTTTATGGCATAGGCTGTTCCACGCGTTAGTATTGCCGGAATTCGTATGCAGTTTCCTGAAAGATCCGTGAAGTTGCTTCTTCATAATGAATCTGTGTCAGTTTATGGCATAGGCTGTTCCACGCGTTAGTATTGCAGGAATTCGTATGCAGTTTCCTGAAAGTTCCGCGAAGTTTCTTCTTCATAATGAATCTGTGTCAGTTTATGGCATAGGCTGTTCCACGCGTTAGTATTGCCGGAATTCGTATGCAGTTTCCTGAAAGTTCCGTGAAGTTTCTTCTCCATAATGAATCTGTGTCAGTTTATGGCATAGGCTGTCCCACGCGTTAGTATTGCCGGAATTCGTATGCAGTTTCCTGAAATTTCCGTGAAGTTTCTTCTTCATAATGAATCTGTGTCAGTTTATGGCATAGGCTGTTCCACGCGTTAGTATTGCCGGAATTCGTATGCAGTTTCCTAAAAGTTCCGCGAAGTTTCTTCTTCATAATGGATCTGTGTCAGTTTATGGCATAGGCTATTCCACGCGTTAGTATTGCCGGAATTCGTATGCAGTTTCCTGAAAGTTCCGCGAAGTTTCTTCTTCATAATGAATCTGTGTCAGTTTATGGCATAGGCTGTTCCACGCGTTAGTATTGCCGGAATTCGTATGCAGTTTCCTGAAAGTTTCCGTGAAGTTTCTTCTCCATAATGAATCTGTGTCAGTTTATGGCATAGGCTGTTCCACGCGTTAGTATTGCCGGAATTCGTATGCAGTTTCCTGAAAGTTCCGCGAAGTTTCTTCTTCATAATGAATCTGTGTCAGTTTATGGCATAGGCTGTTCCACGCGTTAGTATTGCCGGAATTCGTATGCAGTTTCCTGAAAGTTCCGTGAAGTTTCTTCTTCATAATGAATCTGTGTCAGTTTATGGCATAGGCTGTTCCACGCGTTAGTATTGCCGGAATTCGTATGCAGTTTCCTGAAAGTTCCGCGAAGTTTCTTCTTCATAATGGATCTGTGTCAGTTTATGGCATAGGCTGTTCCACGCGTTATCATTGTTGGTATTATACTTACTTGTACTACAATTAAATTTATCAAATTTAATTTCACTAACAAAAACACTGAAAATATCTTCTTCTCCTTCCTTGTGCGCTTACCACTACTGTTTAATTATACAGAACAAAATTGTGTTGTGCAGCATCTCTGAAAGAATTAACCATTTCAAAATAGTTCAAGTTACAATTTTTATTTGAACGGACGAAAGAACGAAACTCTGTGGGTTTAAACGATTGTTGTAATTTAACAGGACATACAATCAGTAAACTCTATTATGAAGCAAATCTTTCAATTTGCTTTGGTTAAAAATATTAGTAGCAATGTTTTTGTCGTGACATTATGTCAGACTACTGGATCTTATACTCCAAAACAGAGGCTAAGGAACGCTTGATAAATGATATAGGTTGTGGTAAACCACAACAAATCTACTAGTTGTCTCGTTTTTTATTGGAAAAACGAAGGTAAAAACTCTAATAACAAAATATTAATATCACAACAATCTTTTGTCATTTTCCTTTATGTATATTTTTTTTATTATAATTATCACATTTACAAACATTATTTTTCATGTGTGTTGATCCAAAAAGTATATTACCCATTTTAATATTCCCCATTAGATGTTTAATATTAATTACAATACTTATAATATAGGTTATAATATATTTTAGCCTGCATCCAATTTTTTTATATATAGAAAATAGCCAACTCTACTGTCATATTACAATGTAAAGTATTTCACATGTAAAAGATAGTAAATCACATTTCAACTTTAAATTCTTGAAATAGAAACCAAAAAATACCTTGAGGTTTTTAATAAAGACTGGCGGAGAGTCTGGCGTTTTATGAATTTCATCTCAATTTCCGTCCGCCTGATCCGTCTCGTACCTGACTGTACGTCTGTACGTGACTGTACTTTCGAATAAGGATCAAGCGGTTTCAGTCAATCATAAGATTCGTTTCCTTCTTAAGTCTGTTTTATTATTTTTATACTTCTATAAGTTATTGTATAATACTGTGAGCATTTTTGGAAATAGTTAAAATAAATGGTGGCTACTGATAACATGTGAATTGTTATAGTGGAAATAGTAATGACGGTTAAAGCCATTTGACGACAAAATTACCATTTGCGCATTTATTATTATTGTAGTAATTAAGTTACTAGTACCTGATTGAGACCTAGTAGTTCGGATTCTAGTATGTTAGGTAGTAAGTTCTTTCACAGGACTAAAGATCGATTTTTTAAAACTACGTTACAGAAGTATGAGTTTACCGTTGTAGAGGATTATGGCAATCTAATCAAGTTTTTACTAAATAAGATTTTCCAGGTTAACATGGATTAGAGCCGTTTAATAATTTTAAGGTACAAAATTACTTATTCTAAAGGGCAAAACCAACTATATAAAACACTTAGCGATCAACCTACGCTCTGATTAGTTGCGAAGTGTTCCCATCGCAACTAAACCAACTTAATAAGGCACAATATAACGTCATGTAAGTGCATATAACTCGCTTAAAAATTATAAAAATATAATAAGGCTTCATTCCGTTTGTTTAGTAATGTGTCTACTCTAACGGTTTCCTCATTGGTGACATGGTTGTCTTATAATAAAATATTACAATTTTCTAAGATAAGATAAAATACTAAAGAAATAAGAGCCATCCTGGGGGTAAAATATCGCTTTAATAGATTTCTAAAGACCAAAACACCCTTATTATAAGCCGAATTAGGTCAAGTCTCTCGATGGCATTTAGAGATCCGTTTTGTAAAGCATTAAATGTACTCCTTAAGAATAATATATTAATCTTTTAGTTCCATAATTCTCTTTTAATAGATTATAATTATATTTCTGAATAGTTTTGAATAGGCCCATGTAAAAGTATAAATATAAAATAAGTAAATAACGGATTCGCAATGTAAAGATCGGTTTCTTGTTGAGATTAACAGTACGTTAATTGTATTTGTAGCATTTACATGTGTACATCTATCATTTAAGGCTGTCATAGATACTAGTGTTACGTAAGTGCCGATAGTAACCCTCTGTCTGGTATAACTTAATATGGTTGCCACAGTAGTTTCTACCATTATTCCAGGTATTTGCCATTGTGTTACATTCTCAGACCCTGCTTTTTACATGTCATCGTGTGAAATGTATATGAGAGAAGAATCAGATAGTAACCTCCAATTGGTGTTACACTGTCAGACCCTGCTTTTACATTGCTGAAGCCATCGTGTGAAATGTATTTATATAAGAGAAGTTCACGCTTTGTAAGCAATAACCGATATATTTCCGCCTTATGGAGGAACTTATCCTGAGTAATGTTGCCAGAAGGATATAGGATTGGTGAGAGCAGGAACAGGATCCAGCGTGATCCTTGTGCCAATGTGGGGAACAATCTCCCACCCTGAGCCCACAAGCCGGTAAGCCTTCTATACGACTCGAGTAAGCCGCATTGCTTCGCCTTACGCTGTAGATAGCTGTTGATGGGCTGACACACTAGTGTAGAACAATTACTAGTAATCTTTTGAAGTCACGTTGTCTCTTTAAGTATCAGATATTCCAGAACGAGGGAGCGGATATGAATTTTGGTTAAAATATTGTTCTTTTCTGTTTTTAAAAATTTGACTCTTCAGCTTTAATTATTACACATCACATATATCAGTTTTTGAAAATTATTAGTAACTATATGGGTAAATTAGTTAGAGTATAAGTACGTTTACAACAAACAAATTATAAAATTTAACAAATTAACTTTAGACACACTTATCTAGAACACTATAAGGGATGTCATCTCACAGTTTTTACTTTGTTTATTTCTTTCAACTAAACATATCGTTCAAATTGCTTTCCGTTATAAGGGTTTTCCTAAATTTTAACAAGTTTAGGATTCTTTTTCACACTTAAATTGAGACGCAACGTTTTTATTTCGCAATTTAAAACTTTATTGATCCACACTACGTCATGTTTATTAAGCAAGTGTAAAAGGATATTTTATGGACTATAATCGTACTAATTCACGAAACGGTTAACACAAAGTGTAGGTATAACCATAAAGGAACTTGTGAATACGTGAGAGAAGTAATTTATCAATTCGCTGTTATAGGACACACCAATACAATCAGCTATTCGTTGATCAAGCTATTTTAGAGAAAAAGATGCAAAGGGATTTGATTGACTGAACCAGGAAAATCGAGACTTCTGAAAGGAATGATTACAAGGCGGTTCTCTGCGAAAACAGTTAGGGAACAGACTAGGATTGAGTGACGCATAGGTCTGTAGGTTGGGCATTTAGAAGGAAAGTTTGTTATTTATCATACAAATTACTATTTATTTGTTACTGAACTATTAATGTATTTGTTATGTGTATGGAAATACAGTTTTATAATGTGAAATTTTCGTCCACTTTACATACAATAGTCAAAGCTAAAGAACTGCAATCAAAGTTTCATTATTATTTTCCCATTATCTATTCTATAAATTATGCAAATTGCTCACTAACGCGATTTAATGTAATGCAATATAAATCATCTGATAGTTCGATTGTTCTTCTTCACAGAGGCATGAAATAATCGCATAAATAACACTGATAGATAATGTCACTCGGTCTATGTATTACACTATGTGAATTGATATAGTTAACTTTTCAGGGTTACTAACATTACTTATAACGTATCTATAAACAGAAGTGCTAAAACCTATGAAACTAAAGTAACACTCTTAGAATAATAGGATTTTTATTGAATTGAATTGAACAACTTTCAAGATTTTGATTCAATAATTAGTAAAAGAAAATTCGTATAAAATATCAAAATCAAAAGAAAACCGGATACAGTAATTTAAAAGCGTTTTGAGTACATTGTCGCCTAAGGCAAGTAGCCTTAAGGGCAAGTCCTGATGAATCCTGATGACAAGGTTAGTGATCTACATTATACATTACCTCCTATTAAGACCCCACATTCTAATATTGGTTAGAATACCGGAATGGCCATTATACATTTACATAACTCATTTACTGTCTTTAACCACCACCAAAAGTTCAAAAAAGTGTAATTGACTGTTTTACATATTAAACACTCGTATACTTATTCGATCGTTCCATTCCTTTAGGTCGCTGTCCGGTCTAGTATAAACCCCTAGCGTGTGTTTCACCTTGTAATAATATATTTTACAAACTATACAATCACAATTACAGTTTTGACTAAACAGGCTAATAATATAAAGCGTCTGGAAGAGTTTATTGGGACAAGTCTTCCCTGAACCCATGAACTCAAGACTACGCCTTGGACGTTTGGCAGGCAGATGCCATACATTTAGCTAATCTGTTGTTGTCCAACGTATTGGCCATTAAGTATAAAATGGTGGGAATAAAAATTACCTCTGGTCGCTGTCTAAGGAGTTACAAGCCGTTAAGAAAACGTATAACTATGAACGTTTGGTAAGAGACTAATTACAATTTATATTGCAGTTATTTTTGCATACGTATAATTGATATGAATCTATAGGCTTTTGTACTTTAACATTCCAACATATGTAATGGATTTTGCTTTATTATCTACTTCAACTAAGCTAAATATTTATGGACAGCTAGTTTAAACCAGTAAGTATCTATAATAAACAATTAAAAAGTTGTATTAATGACTTTTGCTTGAAATGAGAAAAAAACCACCTTACGCTAAAAATTCAATTTAGCCTTTGACGTTGCTATTTCAACATTTTATATACAGGACCTTAGACGACACGCATTTGACGAATAGGTTTGTTAAATATTAAAAAATGAAAATTAAATTATCAGTAAAACGTTAACGGATATCTTATTTTACTATCGAAGTTAGGGCTAAGAAGCCCTTTCTTACACCTAACATTGGCACCAGCGGCTTAATGGTGACTTCTGAACCAGCAATGGCCAGGTAGGTAGGCTATTTTCTCAGAATCGCTCAGCGCGCGCCGCGCCGGTTACTCATCCAAATAGCAGCCACGCTCGACGTTCATTTATTCGGCTTTCTTGCAATAACCACCGTACCCACTACACTGCGCTTTTGGCTATTCCTTAATAATATGGATACTGATGAATATATAAGGGTAATACAATACATTTTAAAAGTTACCCATTCATTTTATTCATGTCGATTTCGGTAAAATTTAAATTTAATAAAATTTCCATTTACAAAATGGTCTGCTATTTTGGCATTAAATTTATATTATATTGTACAGTGCCTAATTCTATTTTAGGAAACGAAATTATAAATTTATCATGTATCTATTACCGAGCTATAATAATAGATGTACTTAAATTAACCCAATTAAACATTACTATATTATAAAACACGCTATTTAAAAAGAACTATTTGTTTTCTCTTCAGTACCGTGAGTTCTTTCAAGAATTAAGAATAATAAGACGAAATTGATAGGTTTATTTCTAGATTGTACTCAAAACAAATTAAATAAAATTTCATAAAATTAAATCTATAGATCATCAAATATTTAAAATGTACACCTAGTTACGTTGTTCCTCACTGTGGATTCCAGAAGGCAATTGCTTTGCGGCGATGAGTATAATTACAACATCCAAGAATTAATTTAGTGTCTATATGCAGCTCCATTAATGGCTGTAGGCGACGTGACCTACACCCCTGTCTGTAATATTGCTAAAGCACCAACGTAGCTACAATATCAGACCTCTAGTGTATCCAGCTCTCCTCTCTACATGAAGTTTATACAGCTGAATTACCTCTGGCTGTGTACAGATTCCACTAACGTTAGGTTCGTGTTGTTGACCCCGGATGAAAGGTCTCTGGGCCGTATAAGAAATCAAAATATTGTTTCTTCCTGAATGTGAACTTGGAAATATCTGTTGTTTTCTTTTGGAGTTATAGGGGCTATTTTGTTCATAACAATATCTGTTAGTGTATACCGGAAATCAGTAATATTATTCAACTTAAATGACTCCTCTAATTGATATTAGGGACATTTGTTAAAAATCCATAATGCAATCTGTGGCTGTCCTTCCGCGGTATGGTTTTAAATTAACAGTATTTAATCTTGAGAAAAGGAACATGTAACTTTGACAATAGCATTCATATTGAGAGAAGAAAATCTCAAAATTCTTTCGTGATACAATTATTTTGTTCAAGCTCTCTCTCAGCTGCGGACCGATGACACGGATAACACGAATGTGAAGTGGATCGAATGTCCGGAAGATCACATTGTGACATCGTGCCATTCCGCTTAACGTATTGTCACATTGGAAAACCAAATTTAAAGATAAATAAATTGATAAAAGCGATTTGCCATAATTAATCCAATCACGAAACCAATTGTGTTTCTTTGTTATTCTATTTGTTGTTTTATTGCAAAAAATTATTAATCCTCCTTCAAGGCAAGCGAAATATGTTAAATTTCACGTAGAAGTAACGTAGCAGAATCGCCCTACAGTCGCCTTCCCCCAGTATGAGCGTATAAAATACTTAACAATTCTTCCCTCTTTAATTTTGGTTATGGTTTCGGATATGGTTATCTTCTCGGGTTATAGGTCTGATTACGGGACACAGTCACATGAGCAAGCATCTTCACCTAGCCATCATTCTCCGGGAGGATCCGATTTGTAGAATATATGACGAGCAGGAGGAAACTGCTGAACACCTGTTGTTTGACTGTCCTGCAGTAGCAAGGGAGCGCTACACAATCTCTGGTAGTTTGGACAATGGTGGTGAATTTCCCCAGGGGACGTGATCGGTTGTTTCGGCAGTTTGTAGAACTGTCTCCAAAAGGCCTTTGAGGCTTAAGAGCATGGCGGCCGCCAATACACAAATTTTCTTATTCCTTATTTATTGTAACTTACGATTTCTGAAGGTTACTTGGGGTCTTATTGCACTGAAAAAGTGTTAGTTAATTAAATTTTACAGAAATAAAAAATGTCACTTTGACTCAGCTTTTTATGTCGATTGAGGAATATCCTCGGATAAACGAACGCAATTTATAAGTATGTTATAAAAGATATTCTGGATGACGTTGTATTCCAGCTTCATTGTGCCGATATCATGGCCTCATCATTTTGAAGATACGTTAGAATGTTTTAGAAAACTCAGCAATCCATTATAATTGGAATTTCCAAGATCGTAAAGGCGTAAAACGTAGTATGGTTGCAATTTTATTGAGGCATTAATTGTTGGGAACGAGTTCATCTTGGTCGTAACAAGGTTGCACCTCGCACCTCACTCACACATTACTCACCACACGCATTCGTGTCACAATGAAGTTAATTAACAATCACAAAAACCTCGTATTGAGTGATACTTTCTTTAGAATATAAAACAATAACTTCTTTTAGGGGAATGTAAAACAAGTCGCTCCACGTTACTGTGAGCATTTTTCATTACCCTCCTTGGAATAAGTCGTCTTTATGGATATTAAACTGCAACTTGAAGTACCACACCAACTTTACGCTTTTATCCGCAGGGATTTCATAACTCCAGATAAAAATGTATTCTAAGATATTACCTGGATTACGAATTTTACGAGCATTGAGTTCCTCCTTTGGAAAACATGTTACGTAGATTATTGGTTTATGTTGTAATTAATCCCTCCTGTTTTCCGTTGGTGGGTACACGTTTTAATACGATTTTCCCTTGCATTACTGGAAATAAAAAGCATAGTAATACATTTTCTAGGTATCTAAAAAATTTAATCAACACATGACCGCCAAATTACAGAGGAAATGTCTAAAATAAAATAAAACAGCTGTTTGTTTAATTAACAATTAGCCTCATTACCGTTCTTCTTGGCCGAGCGTTAGCGAAGACAAACTCAGGAGGCTCGCAAGACTTATGTCTGTCCTACCGCATGATATCTTGAGAACAAATTGAAATTTTGCATGAAACTTCAGTTTGGTGTGCCGTACCATACCTGGTCTAGATTCACTCAGTCATTGAAAGCTACTAATCCCACATTCTAGAATAACTGGCAAGGAATATCTTTACTTAATTAATGGACTAAGATCTAATGAAATATTTAGGAGCCTTTATGCCTGTAGCTTCATGACTATGACAACTTCTGAATTCTACATCACACTTAACTTCTAAATACTATATCTGTTATCCTATTTCGTCTGGCTTTTGAACAGTTCGATTGCTATCTTAGTATAAATCAATATATTTAAAACATTGCCGTCTATTTAACTAAATGCTAATAGCGTCAAACCGGTCCAAAAATAACAAAAAACACGCCTTTTAGTCTACCGTCGCATTTGATGGAATCAAAGTCGTTTAAAATGTCACTTAATCTTTACTTTATCACTTTCTGAGATATTTTTAGTGGAATTTTAAGGTTGGATTTTCATTCCCAATAACTTTTAACGGAAGAACTTATATTTTTGTTGTTTATTCTCAAATTTAGGATGAACGGCTACAATGAACTAAAATCTCATTCTATAAAATGTTCCTTACTCTAAAAATTAAAATAATGTACTAGTCTGTAAATACTCGTTTGTAGGCACCATCCTAAGATAGAGGTTATATTAAATAACCTATAGGTGTGCATATTCCTACTCAAGGAAAACTGATAGTCCTACATAAGTAGGTCGTTACCTTGAAGTAAGATAATGCTAAGTGTACAGCTGCTAATGTTGCTCAGTAATCGCAGAGTAACACGGACAATGTTGCTCAGTACGGTGCTTTTACATGATTATGTTACTACAGTCGAGATATTCGCCGCGTAATTTTACTAAGGATACAAGGTCAACATGTCTACTTCAAAAGAAGTAGTAATAATCCTCCAAATGGACAGAAATGTGCAATAGATTTTGACAGGGAAATTCTCTAATTTCATTATTAATGATGTTAATAATATTCACTTAGTATTTAAAGTAATGAGTTTTGTAACGGTAATTAAACTTTGAATACATAATTTCAATTATTAAAAAGAATATTTGGGAGAACAAACATTCATATTTAACGTTTCAATACTTTTACGAAATTCATTCAATTGAACTCAATATTGTCAATTTTCTGATATAGTGATTTATAAAACAAAATGGTGACCGTTTAAATGTTAAATTTTAATTTTATTTAAACAGCCACCATTTTTGAAAGAATATAACTAATAAACTGTGGTGTACTGCATTAAGTTTAAATAATAAAGACCTTCAAAATTATATGCATATTGACCTAGGCTTGCTTTTGAGATTTCAAACACACATCCAAAAGCTAATTTACCCTCTATATTACATAGCTCAAAATAAATAAATTCATGGATATTCCAAACATCATTTTCTCGTAAAATTTGCCAAGTTTTACAGCTGCGTATATTTTGCTGCACAATAGTGGCGTAGTGGTAATGCAGTCACGTTCTTAGGCCAGTACTTAGGCAAGTCACGTGCACATTCTATGTTATCCTCGGACCTGTTGGACGTCCAGTTAAGTACAAACAGTAAGCTATAATACAGCCCATACGTGATCAGGAGCGTGAAGCCAAATTATGTAAAGTACAGTGACATTACCGCGCCCTGTACGAGGTTTTACATTTATACTCGGTTTATATTTAAGGGGAAATAGCCCATTTATAAGACATTTTACCTTTTATGACCAAGACATAATAATTTCTCTCATATCCTTAGGAGCTTGTTCATTGTTTGGGGAATAACTAACAATGACAACACATAGTAAAAGTATTAATCATTGTTGCTATTTCTTCGACGTTTAATCTTAGCGAAAGGACCATCAGAATTTTAATAAGACACACAAGTTCTGCAGTGTTTATAGTTTCTGTTCTGATGAATAAACAGTAGTACTAAACTAATTTATGTATAGACTTATGAATAATTGTTAACAAATGTTAAGTTTTATGAGGGATTGTAAATATTTATCCAATTTTCACCAAATAAAGAGATTATGGTTTGCTCACAGATAATTAAAACACAATGAATTCTTTTTCTTACTGAGTGCTACGTCCATTCAAAGAGAAAAGCAATGCACGTTGCAATGTAATTCGCAATTCAGATAGAAATCTTTAAAGATGTCGCAACTGGATTACATTTAACTTGATATCAAAGTAAATGGAATAGACAATTCCACATTGTTAGAGTCTTGCCAAAAAACGAAAGATTGCCTGTTCAATACAATAGTTTGGAGCCTAATATATGAGTGTAAAAAGTGAAAACTAGTTGTAGCTCGACATTAAATTACCACAAACTAGTAAGTTTTACTAATGTGTCGGACTGAATAAGTCAACACTGATTATAATCAGCTCGTGTTTACTCATTTCAAATTCATTTCTTGCCAACTCTGGATCTGCTGAGTAAATTCAAATTTGTGTTTATCTTAGAGCTTGTTACTTTCGAACTGGGAAATGTTTTAGACCAGTCTATATCCAGGCTCTTGTGCCGTTTAAAAATGTTCAATAACGCCAGCTAGCATGCTTTTGTTACATTGTGTTTTTTCTAGTTTTAATATATATTTCGGTGAAAGAGTGGGAGGTTATTAGCCAGCACCATTGTATTCATGGGCTTTAAAAATATTTAAGAGGAAATAAAGGAATGGCGCGAAATAGTGGAAAAGAAAAACTGTTGTTGGAGATGGCAATGGAGAGTAAACTTTTTATAGCCCATTCCGGTAATTTAACTCATAGTAGAATGTGGGAGTCTTAATTGGAACCTATTTATAATGTACACTACTTTTTACCAACGGGACTTGTAAGGCAGCTTAGAATATTGATTCGTAACTTTATCTACTCCATTTTTTTTTTTTTAATTCTCTTTACAGTTTTGTTTACTTTTGTTATTCAGTACAACTTTTTTACTAGTTGTTGGATAAAAATCTTAAAAACCTGTATTATTGTATGAGTAAATATTGCTTTTACTTCAAGGGTTTTAACGCACTTATACATGTCAAAAGTAAAAAGTGTAATACACAGAGCGAGTACACAGTATTGTAATATTGTAATAAATGTACAAGAATTAATAATAAGACAGTAATAAGTTATAATAACAACTAAGTGATAACGTAAAATATAGGTATGAAGTGTGAAATTACAATTTAATTCTTTATATGATAAATACTCTAAATCAATAACAACAACAGCAAATAAATGCAAAATATATATATATATATATATATATATATATATATATATATATGTAGGTAGTTGAAAGAAGTTGTAAAGTTGTATGTAGTTGACAGTTTACATTATATTGCGTTAATATGAAATTAAAATAAACAATATATCATTGAAAAGAATAATAAACTTTAATTTTAGTTCTTTAGCTATGTTTTAGAATTTGATGTACAAGCTTTCACTTTCAAAAAAATAGGACGTGCATCCATACGGGGACTTGAGTGACAGACGTTTTGTTTGGTTAAGCAAGTTTTGTTCCGTAAAGTGTAAATAGCATTACTATATTATTAAATCTTTCGTTTAGAATTGTAATTCATTTCATCCTATAGTAATTACCTTAATCTTATTCATTAAATTTAAAACATTCTATATTTTGCATTGCTGTCAGAGTTTACTTTATTATACCATGTTCAGTACTTAGTTTTAAATCTATAAAATATCTTTTACAAAACATACAAACCAGAAAGTCTGTTAATAGAAACTTTGGCCATAAAAGAGGACCATGCTCCGAACATCCTTCATTTAATCCGAGGCTTAATTTAACAAATGTTTTAATAAAACCCAACTATGTACCTTCACATCACATGTGTTGATAAATTACTGAAAACTCTTGAGTAATCTTTACAATATAGCCTTTTACTAACTAATGTGCTGTGTGCTTCTCGCTGCCAACACGGTTGCCCATAATAAGACCAATACAATACATGTCACTTGTTAAGTATTATTGCATTAAATAACTTGTTTTTTATTGCCTAATATGAAAAGGCTACTTTTATTGAATAATAATTATGTATATATTTTTTGGGCAATTTATACTCTATATTTGAATTTGTTTACTAAACTGTATATACTACATTAATCCTATATCTCTTTCTGCGGCCTAGTGCCTACAATACCATTCCTTACTGGATTAAAATATTCACGTACAGTGACAGACCAATGAACCATTGTTTCCCGAATCAGCTGTTTACTGTACACTGACCAACCAATCACAACGGTTGACTTATCAATTGCCCACCTTGCAAGCGTAGGCACGCTTGCTCATTATACTCTCGATCCCGCCTGGGGCACTTATGTACTCTCTAGCCACTGCTTACCATACTTACTCTCTCCCCCATGTGTTACTCTCTCATTTAAATATTAGTTTATTCTATTTGTTGTACATTTACATTAACATTAAAGTCAGTGCTCTGGATTGGCAATCTCTACCAGAACGTCTCTGTTCCCGGACACCCGCGTCTACCGTGCTCTACAGGACTGGCCACAGTGTTATGAACTATTCGTTTGCGGTCGTATTGTGCGTGAGTGAATCCGTGAAGGACATCTTCCGTCTTCACGCCTGCCTACAAGACAGCAGCCTATTTCCAACACTTACTGATCACAACCTGGCCCTCAACAACAGCAGACTACGGTTAGGTACCTCTCATGAAAATAAAGGTAACTGTTTATTTTATACACTTTATTTGAATATGCACTGTTCATAAACTCATTATGTGTAACCTAGTGAACTCTTGTTAAAATCAGTGTGTTCGGCGTCTTCACTGCCTAGTGTGAAGTGGTCCTTCTTAATCGAGCCTCTAAAATATTATCTAACGGTTCTCATAACCAAATTCCATTCTTTTCATGGTCCTTAGCGAGCCGGATAATAAGAACTTTAGTCCATTGGTGAATATCAGTGCAATCTCAACTCTTATAAGCTATATACAGTGCATATTTCAAAGTGTGGTTTCAGGTTCTTTCACGATTGCAAAGTCCGTGCATATCGATTTTCCAATCCCCTCTCCAGTCATATCAGCTGTGATCATATCAGCTGTGACGTCTGATCATATCAGCTGTGGTGCTCTGTCGACTGCATTGTTTTGTTGACAAACAAGCTTTCAGACTGTTACAGCACAGGTGAACTGATTACTGTGTTTAATAGTTACCGCTTCTCAATACTTGTTGGTTATTAGCCCTACTTGTAATACGCATTATTCTAAGCAGGTTAAATATAAACAATCTTGGTTATTGACACTTTACCTTGAGCAGGACTTGCACCCTTATTGCAAAATTAAATGTTTATTTTGTCAACACTATATTCTAGTCTCAGCTTAAAAAGGAAATAAAAAGCTACTTACTGCTCACAATTGTTTATTATAATTTCTATTTGAATATTGCTCACGCATATGTATGCATGGTTTATGGTTACTGTCACAACACTACCATACTTTACCACTGACAGTTTACATGTAGTACGTGCGCATAATGTTTCCAGAGCCCCTGCTACATTATAGCTGAATTTAGCTCAACAATAACCTTAATTGTTGTTTATTATTTAATAACAACTTGTCTTGTTTACGTTTTGCCATAATAACAGTGTATTTAATTTTCTCAAAACAAAACTATACTATAGGCCTATACGAGCCTACTCTACTTATTGCATTATTATTGAGTTTTTACCTCAAAAACTAAACAATATTTTTTAAAGTGTATTTCATTGTATTATATTGTTTAGATACTTCTTATTTCTTGGGGAAAATACTTCAGAGGAGAATAATTTAGTTTCTATTTTTATCACTGTCTCAGTTCAAGAGGACAATATTTTGTTTAATTTTCACCTTTGAAGTTTTACTCAAATTGATTAATTTTCTACAAACACTTTCAACATGGCGATGTCTCTTAAAGTGGCCAATGCAAAGCGAGAACACCTCTTTTCTCAGATACAAAGTATCTATGATTTAACTAAGAAGACTTCCGATCCAAATATACTTCAGCAGTTGCTTGTCAGAGCTAAATCTATTCAGAGACTTAGACAGGAATTTTCAGCGATATTAGACTTGTGCCACGAGTTGGAATTAAAAGTAGATGCCGACTATACACCTAACTATTCCGCATTAGCGAGCGTGGACGAGTTAGTTGATTACATTTCTGCTAACGTGCTTATGATTGAGACCAAGAGACAAGCTAAAGCTAATAAAAGCGAAACTATTCCGCCTGCCTCCCCTCAAGTCAACGTCCGGCTACCGAAATTGGAATTAAAAACTTTTGACGGAGCTGCCTTGGACTTCTGTACGTTCATCAACGTTTATGAACAAGCCGTACACAACAATGCGCACTTAAGCGATGTAATGAAATTTCAATATCTCTTGAGCGTGCTTTCAGGCGAACCACTCTCTCTGATAAAGTCGCTAAATATAACTGAGCAAAATTATGCAATCGCTTATCAGCTGCTGAAGGATCGCTACCATAATACTAGGCGTCTACTCACACTACATTTAAATCAAATACTAGACCTTCCTGTCATCTCCAGCACATCTGTGAAGAATATCCGTGCTTTCCTTAATCTTTTTCACGAACATACGCAATCACTTAAAGCATTAAACAATGACATCACTAGTAACAACCCACTTCTCTCAGCCTTGTTATTACGCAAGATTGATAATCGGATGGTCACCCGCCTAGAACAGTTTTGAAAAAAGGAAGAGCTTCATACTTTGCCCTCGGTTGAACAAATAATTGAGTTTCTCAACCTGGAATGCAGCCACATTGAGGACAGTAGTCTACATGACAATATTGTGGACCCCAAGAACGCTTCAAGTTCTTATTTTGGGTCAAAACCCAAATTTGATAAACCCAAATCGTCTCTTAAAAACGTGAGCTTGTTAGCGGCTTCCTCTCCACCCTCCTCGGCCTATAAACAAGGCCCATCATGTTTTTATTGCCATCAGAGCGGTCATAAAATTTATGGCTGTCCCAGCTTCGGCCAAAAGACACCTCAAGAACGGCACGGGATTATTAAACAGCACAACCGCTGTTCTTCTTGTTTGGGAACGCACAGATTAAGTGAATGTCAGTCTAAATTCACGTGTCGAACATGTCGTGGTCGTCATCATACCTTGCTACACTTCACTGATCGGCCAACACGGTCCAGTGTTAGTACGTCGGACCGCGTTCGTCCCGTTGTGGAGAACGGCCGTGACGGCGGCCGGCCTGCACAGAGCAGTGCAACACCTACACCTGCTGTCCGCCCCTCGCCTGCGACCACAGCGCTCTCACCTCCTAGCCCGGCCGAACACACCACACTACACGCTCATGGCACACTGCATCGAGACCTCACCCCTAGTACCACGGTTCTTCTGGGTACTTCTCTTGTCAAGCTCACTGCCTCTAACGGACAAGCTTATGTCTTTCGTGCCTTAATTGATTCAGGAAGCATGCTAAATTTTATTAGCGAGAAAGCCTCCCAACTGTTGGGTACACAGCGCCGTCCGGCCACTATTAATGTCGCCGGCCTTTCTCAAACCTCTGCTCACACACGCGGATTTTTAACTCTGGGCGTGGAAACTCTTGCTGGCCACCCAGTTGCCGCCCCGCACTCGTTCCACATATTGCCACAAATCACTGTAGATCTCCCACGAGTGCAAATATCTCAGGAGGTCATGAATAAGGTTAAAAATATTACACTGGCTGATCCAACCTTCCACCTCCCTGGTGGCATTGACGTGCTTATTGGTGGAGCGCTATTTCCACATATTCTTACTCACGAGACCTACTCTCTTGGTCTCAATTTACCTCACGCCCTGGGCACCTATTTTGGTTTCGTGCTGATGGGGACGGCTCCCTGCACACCACTGACGCAGTCTGTCTCTACTATGGCTGTCTCTCTTCTCTCGACTGCTGAGGTGGACCTCCACGCCTCTCTGCAGCGTTTCTGGACACAAGAGGAACTGTCTGCTCCCAGTAAAAGGTCTGCAGAGGAAACTCAATGCGATGAATATTTTTCTACCACGCACTCCAGGGACCGTGAGGGTCGATATATGGTCCGCCTCCCTTTCAAGGACACCAGTACTCATCTGGGAAGTTCCAAAGTTCATGCTGAAAGTAGACTCTATTCACTCGAGCGCAAGCTCCACGCTCCCACTAATGTGGAGTATTATAATTTATATTCTGATTTTATACATGAATATCTCTCTCTAGGCCATATGCAGGGCTGCCCTACTCCTGACTTAAGCACTCCCCACTACTATCTGCCACACCACGGTGTTTTTAAGGCACAAAGTAGCACCACCAAACTACGCGTCGTTTTTGACGCCAGTGCCAAAACCAGTTCCGGACTCTCTCTCAACGACACTCTGTTGACCGGACCTAAGCTGCAAAATAATATTTGTGACATTCTTCTGCGCTTCCGCCTTCAGAACGTAGTGTTCTCTTGTGACATCAGACAGATGTACCGCCAAATCAAGGTGCATCCTGACGATCAACATTTTCAACTGATATTATGGCGTGATCACCCTACCGACTTGATGTCCACGTTCAAGCTCACGACAGTTACCTACGGCCTGAACTGTTCACCCTACTTGGCCATCAAAACGCTACATCAATTGGCAGAAGACGAAGGTCACCGCTACCCCCATGCTGCTGAGATTCTCAAGCACCAGAGCTACGTCGACGACCTGATCTGCGGGGCTGAGACTGAAGAACTCGCCGCTGAACTTCAAGATCAACTCATCAAACTCCTTCGGCTCGGTGGCTTTGAGCTCCGGAAATGGGTCTCGAACTCTCCGAGACTTCTGCAACACCTTCCTGAAGATCATCGGGAAATCCCAGTTTTTCTGCAACCCTCTCAGGAGCCTCATTTTTCTATTTTGGGCCTTAAATGGACCCCTTTGACTGACACGTTTACGTTTAATTTTAATTTTTCTTGTGAAAACCCCACTAAGCGTAAAGTGTTAAGTCTCATTTCTCAAGTCTATGACCCCTGTGGTTTTTTGGCGCCTTGCATAATGCTCGCAAAAAATATCATGCAACTCGTTTGGATTTCTGGCATAGATTGGGATGATCCGCTCCCTCCAGAAATATACAAAAAATGGCACGCATTTTTATTTGAACTTAAGCACGTTGCTACTATTACAATTCCTCGTGCTATCCCCTACTCTGCTGCTACTCACTGGGACTTGCACGGTTTCTCTGACGCCTCAGAACTAGGCTATGCTGCTGTAGTCTACATCCGCTCTACCTCCAATGACACGGTGCACGTAAGCCAAGTTATGGCTAAAACTCGCGTCGCTCCTCTCAAAAGAGTGACGCTGCCCCGACTGGAGCTATGCGCAGCTCATCTCCTGGCCCAACTTGTGAAATATTGTGTTACTCAATTAGCTCCCACCCACAAGTTTGGTTCTATTGTCTGCTGGTGCGACTCTACTGTGACCCTCGCGTGGATCAAAACACCTTCTTATCGCCTCAAAACCTATGTGGCTAATCGTGTGGCGCAAACTCAAGAGCTTGTGGCTGTGGAGTGCTGGCGCTACATACCCAGTGCTTCCAATCCTGCTGACTGCGCCTCCCGTGGGATCCTTCCCTCTCAATTGGTGGATCATCCCCTTTGGTGGCATGGACCCGACTGGTTGCGTCTCCCCTCCTCGGCCTGGCCAGATACTGATTCCAGCCTGGACTCGGTCTCTCTGGAGGAGCTAGGGGAGCTGAAGCATTCCACTCCTGTCATTGCCTTGGCCACAGCACCGCCTACGTGGGACCTCCTCATCCAGTACTCTTCCTGGAGGAAATTGCTGCACGTGATGGCCTACGTCTTGCGTTTTATCCACAACTGTCGTTCACCAAACCGCCACTTCGGACCTCTCTCCAAGACAGAACGGGACTCCGCCCAGCTGCGAATTTTCAAGACCGTGCAAGAGGAAGCTTTCACTGAAGATCTAGCTCTACTGCGGGACCGAAAGACGTGTTCTACCAGACTTCAACGCCTCGCCCCATTCCAGGGTCCGGATGGACTTCTCCGCGTCGGCGGCAGACTGCGCCACGCTGACCTCCCGCCGAACGTGTCTCACCCGTGCATCCTGCCCAAGAAGCACCCTGTCGTGGACCTCCTCATTGACCATGTCCATGTCAAACATCTCCACGCTGGCGCGCAGCTTACTCTCTCTCTGCTCTCCCAGCAAGTCTGGATCCTCTCTGCACGCAGCGTGGTAAGATCTCGCATTTTTAGATGCCTCACATGTTTTAAGAATCGGCCTAAAAATAACACCCCTCTCATGGGCGACCTCCCCAAAGCTCGCATTACTCCAGCCCGAGCTTTTCTCTCCACCGGCATGGACTATGGTGGCCCCTTTTCGCTCAAGGTCCATAATTTACGCTCTGTCCGCATTATTAAGGCCTATATTTGTATTTTTGTTTGTATGGTTACGAAGGCCGTTCACATTGAGGTGGTGACGGACCTGTCCACCGAAGCTTTCCTTGGTGCTCTCACTCGCTTCGTTTCTCGTCGTGGCCTGTGCACAGACCTTTATAGTGACTGTGGCACAAACTTCGTAGGTGCTAAAAATGCCCTACACAAAATCCTCACGGCTGACCAGCGCAAAGTCCAAGACTTTGCTGCTGACCGTTCAATGCGATTCCACTTCAACCCTCCTGCTGCTCCCCATCAAGGTGGAATTTGGGAAAGTGCCATCAAGAGTGCTAAACACCATTTAAAACGTGTCATGGGACTTCACATACTAACTTTGTCTCAATTCATGACGCTCACAAGTCAGGTTGAAGCGATGCTCAACTCTCGCCCGCTCACCGCTCTTTCCAGTGATCCCAACGACCTTCTCCCACTGACGCCTGGACACTTCTTGATCGGCTCTCCTCTGGTTTCCGTGCCTGAAGAGAACTTGATGGACATACCCACGAACCGCCTTTCTCACTGGCATCTGGTTCAAGCGCTGCACCAACGTATCTGGAAGCGTTGGCAGCGAGAATATCTCCAGACTCTTCAGCAGCGCCTCAAGTGGAGCACTCCTTCCCGCAACCTCCAACCTGGAGACCTCGTCCTGGTGCATCAGGATACTCCCGCTCTCTCATGGCCCCTTGCACGGGTCACTGATGTCACTCCAGGACAAGATGGTACAGTTCGAGTGGTACATCTCAAGACCTCAAGTGGAACTCTCACTCGTCCAGCAGTGAAGGTGTTTCTCTTACCTCACCTCTACAATTAATTAACTGTCTCTCTACCACCGCCTATAAACTTTGTGATTTGAGCCTATATTGCTCTTTCTCTCATTGAATCCCAAGGTGATTCAAGGCGGCCGGTATGTTAAGTATTATTGCATTAAATAACTTGTTTTTTATTGCCTAATATGAAAAGGCTACTTTTATTGAATAATAATTATGTATATATTTTTTGGGAATTTATACTCTATATTTGAATTTGTTTACTAAACTGTATATACTACATTAATCCTATATCTCTTTCTGCGGCCTAGTGCCTACAATACCATTCCTTACTGGATTAAAATATTCACGTACAGTGACAGACCAATGAACCATTGTTTCCCGAATCAGCTGTTTACTGTACACTGACCAACCAATCACAACGGTTGACTTATCAATTGCCCACCTTGCAAGCGTAGGCACGCTTGCTCATTATACTCTCGATCCCGCCTGGGGCACTTATGTACTCTCTAGCCACTGCTTACCATACTTACTCTCTCCCCCATGTGTTACTCTCTCATTTAAATATTAGTTTATTCTATTTGTTGTACATTTACATTAACATTAAAGTCAGTGCTCTGGATTGGCAATCTCTACCAGAACGTCTCTGCTCCCGGACACCCGCGTCTACCGTGCTCTACAGGACTGGCCACAGTGTTATGAACTATTCGTTTGCGGTCGTATTGTGCGTGAGTGAATCCGTGAAGGACATCTTCCGTCTTCACGCCTGCCTACAAGACAGCAGCCTATTTCCAACACTTACTGATCACAACCTGGCCCTCAACAACAGCAGACTACGGTTAGGTACCTCTCATGAAAATAAAGGTAACTGTTTATTTTATACACTTTATTTGAATATGCACTGTTCATAAACTCATTATGTGTAACCTAGTGAACTCTTGTTAAAATCAGTGTGTTCGGCGTCTTCACTGCCTAGTGTGAAGTGGTCCTTCTTAATCGAGCCTCTAAAATATTATCTAACGGTTCTCATAACCAAATTCCATTCTTTTCATCACTCTTTGACAGACATAAATCAAGACTCAGTGGATCAATCTTTACTATTTTCAAAATGATGAAGAGATAGTAGGGCTGGCGTTTCAAATTAATAGTTGACTCTTTCGAAAGTTCTGCGTACAGAAAATACTTAAATCAAATTTCGTTTACAAATACTGGATTTTTATTTAACCTTTTATTTCTTGAATAATATAATTTTTTTAACAAATCAGTATCTCTTACAGTTCTGTTATTCAATAGGATATTAAATACAAAGGTCGAAAATAATTCAGAAAATTAAAGTTGTATGCTCTAAATAACTTTTAATTTCAATGCCTATTCTTAAAACTTTTAAACTCTAATTTCGGAAGATACGGTACTTTCTAAAGATGTATGATTCCCATAAGGAGGAATATTCAACTTAAGAGTTTAAGGTATTTTCAGACAGCTTTACCAACCTTAAGACGATACAGACCGCAGTAAGGAGATTTGATCCTAGCCGATCTCTCATGCCCGATGAAAAGCGACAGCTTCTATAAAATCTCGTCCTGAACATAAACGGAATAAAATCTGAAAACTCCTTTTACTTTCAATCCTACTACGAAACACGTTCATTACAATGACAATAATTCTACCTTTATGTAATTCATTCACAGTTTTACGGTTTAAATGCATGTATGTATGCAGGTTTAAATGTGAATAATAATGTCAAAATATTATATATTTTATCAAGAGCAAGTGAGAACAGCAGAGATTCTTGACTGAGTGAGTGATCTGAGTCTGTGTTATTGAGTCTTGCTCAATAGTTATATGTCTATGGAGAAGTGACGGTGTCTCAATCTGATTCATTTTTAAGTGGAGGAATCTCCAAGTACAGAGTAACATTATTATATGTTATCGAATGTTCTGTTCTGTATCCAAGAATCTTTTTGTCATCTCAGTCTCTTCCTTCTCTTTCTCGTCAGTTCCCTTGACTGACTATCGTAGAGTGCCTTTTTTTTAAATTTAAACATTTCCTGCTATAGGAAAGCGATCTCAAGAAGAGTCTATTATTCACATTGCTGATATTTCCTCAAACATAACTTGCCTACCCGATAAAGCTATTTTAACTCAGAATTCCAAGGAAAGCAGGAAAGCTGTTGAGGTGGTGATATGAGGACTCTCCCTGAATTCAAAACTGTCCATTGAACCATGGAGTACTCCGGGTTCAAAAAACTTTCTTCAGTTATTTTCCGGAGGTATTTTGTTGTTGTCCAATTAAAGACGAGGTCCGGGACCTAAGTGATCCACTGTATACGCATCTGGAACAGAAAGGGCTGTATAACCAGGGATGGACTACTTCTACTTTACGTCAAGACCTTTCATCCATCCTTCGGTGAATAAGGGTGGGAAAAGGATGGATTTCAATCAACGATGGGATGTATCTTCTACCCTCTCGCCATGTAGCATTGGCAAAGCCACTAGCATCGTTTTAGCCAACGCCAAACCAAGCCACGCACATTACTAAGGAAAACGTCAATAAAGAGGAGGGAAGACTAGGTGCCAAATCTTCAAGCCTTACAATATCCTTAATGGAGATTTAGGTTTCCTTTCAAGGTACAAGAAAACAACACCATCCGAATTCTTCGGTCCCCACTCGAAAGTCTACCGCCATTCCACATTGATATAAACGCTCCAACTGTCATGGTGAATATAGGAGCTGTAACTAGGCTCAAATTTGGATAGTTAAAATCCAAATCCAAACCCTGTGCGTTGACAATCCCATAACAATAATATTTACGTCAACATAGTTTTAATACTTACTTATTACTTACTCAATTCTTACTTCTTCTAACTCTAAGAATATAATTTTTTTATTGGTAAAAAAATCAAGTAACTGGTTTTTTTACTTTCTCAACCGGGATAATATAGTAAAAATTTAATTTGACCAAAATAAAGGCAATTTCCTGCTCCACCCTACTTATACTACCCTATCCCAAGTTTTTTGAGTACGTTATTTCAATTCCGCGAACAAGAATGACCTTTGATTCATCTGATAATATCAGAGAGGCCGTCAATAAAACTTTCCTTGGTCTGTGAAACTTCCGCCCGTAATTTGACACCCACAAAACTGTTAATACATTTTGTGGGTGTCAAATTACGAAGCATTGCATGTTGAGATTTATCTTTCTTCGCAATAGTAGTATTAGCATCAGTGGTGTTACTTACGTAAAAAAAGCTGCGTCTTCGTTTGAAAATGTACATTTTTTGTTTTTGGAATGCTAAGTTTATTGCTTAGTTTATAAATGCGTTTATTTTATTACTAAATAGTGGTTTGGACCTCCCCAACAATGAAACCGAGTTCAAAGCGAGGTTAAGGAGGATTCCAAAATAAATGTATATTTTGATTAACACATATGTATGCACAATAAGTAGATTGAAGTATAAAATAAGTACCAAAAGTATATCAAACAAAACCGCAAATCTCTACCCACGTTTGTTTACTCTGTGTAACAAATTTTCCCTCACTTGGATGTACACCGTAAAATTGTCCTACTTGTCGCCGCACTCTCAATGATTACGACCCCCCCCCCGCCCATCACTTTCATCCCACTCAGTTAAATCCAGATGTTGCTAAAATGTACTCTAAATTAGCTTCTTTTTATTTGAGATTCTAAGCTTTTACAAGTTATGAACGTCACATCTGAGTTAATTAGATATTCAAAACTATATCTGGAGAATAGATTATATCCAATGCTTGGATACAGTATTAAAGTTTTCAGCCACTATGAAGGTAGTACTGCTAATTTCTACCCTGATATAGTTCCCTATATATATTCAGTATCTGTCCCATAAAAGCTATTATTTAAAATTAAATAATATGTTTAACGTAATGATTTTCGAGGTAGTTTCTACCCATTTTGACCTTAACCAACTCATCACGTGCGCCTCTCAGCTCAGCAATACCATTTACATAACAATGTTACAAAGTGTGAACCCTTTAACAACATTTCTCCAACTTGTTTCGTGCTTTGAATAATCTTACTATTAGTTTTTTTTACGTAAATGTATATTACATAATATAATGTTTAGTTCATACCAAAAGCTGACACACACACAATTATTTCTCAACATAGCTAGAGAGTAGCTAAAGTCTTAAAAACCACTTCAAAATCTAAGACTTCATAAGATAAGATAGTATATTCGTTAATATTTAAGCAAAGGTAAGCGTTTTTGAATAGTTTAGACTGTGGTTTGACCAAAAGTGCGCTAGCTAAAGTAGTCCGATGAGATTCTTATAATTAAAACATAACAATTAATTTAGGGACCATAGATAAGGTGTTCAAACTATCATCCAAGGATGGCTGAAAGAATTTTCGAACATCACATTATAGTGGTTTACTTGAGATTCCTTGATAAAGGATAAAAAGCTATCCATACTTACTTAAAATTTAGTGTAGGATACAATGATAGCCTTAAAGTTGAAAAAAAGTATCAAAATATTCCATTAAAATGTTTGGTAAATGTAAAATATTTATTCGAAATAATTTGTCTTAAAGTGTGGTGTTGGAACCATTGTGATGTCCATGTTATTCTTCAAACACAAATGATGAAACTCTTTCTCTCACTTACATTTTTCATTGCATTGATCTTGATAGTTAAAATATTACTAAAACCTCATTACATATATATTCAACGTCACTGAAATTTACTGCATGTTGGTCGTTTAAAACGTTTCTAGTCTCCGATTTTATGGTATGAAACATTCATGATACCTATAAATGCCATAAAATAATCTTAGCTCAAAACGTTTCTAGTCTCCGATTTTGTGGTATGAAACATTCATGATACCTATAAATGCCCTAAAATAACAAAATAATCTTAACTCAAAACGTTTCTAGTCTCCAATTTTATGGTATAAAACATTCATGATACCTATAAATGCTCTAAAATAATCTTAGCTCAAAACGTTTCTAGTCTCCTATTTTGTGGTATAAAACATTCATGATACCTATAAATGCCCTAAAATAATAAAATAATCTTAGCTCAAAACGTTTCTAGTCTCCAATTTTATGTTACATTAAAATACAAAACCAATATTTAATACATTTTAGTGTATTAAATATTGGTTTTGTATTTTAATGTAATTTAACAGTGACCAATATAAGCTCCATCTACAGCATTCCAATTTTATGGTATAAAACATTCATGATACCTATAAATGCTCTAAAATAATCTTAGCTCAAAACGTTTCTAGTCTCCAATTTTATGGTATAAAACATTCATGATACCTATAAATGCTCTAAAATAATCTTAGCTCAAAACGTTTCTAGTCTCCTATTTTGTGGTATGAAACATTCATGATACCTATAAATGCCCTAAAATAATAAAATAATCTTAGCTCAAAACGTTTCTAGTCTCCTATTTTGTGGTATAAAACATTCATGATACCTATAAATGCCCTAAAATAATAAAATAATCTTAGCTCAAAACGTTTCTAGTCTCCTATTTTGTGGTATAAAACATTCATGATACCTATAAATGCCCTAAAATAATAAAATAATCTTAGCTCAAAACGTTTCTAGTCTCCTATTTTGTGGTATAAAACATTCATGATACCTATAAATGCCCTAAAATAATAAAATAATCTTAGCTCAAAACGTTTCTAGTCTCCTATTTTGTGGTATAAAACATTCATGATACCTATAAATGCCCTAAAATAATAAAATAATCTTAGCTCAAAACGTTTCTAGTCTCCTATTTTATGGTATCAGACATTCATGATATTTGATAGATGCCCTGAAATAATCTTATTTTGAAAATTATTCGAAAGTGGTGCCCCAGATGGTGATATCTACAAAGTCTTGGAACACGATTTAAAATGAGATTGCTCTAACAATCTGCTATACTGAGAAGAATTTATTTCAAAGTTTATATGTTTTCAATTTTTTGCTATACTGCGGAAAAAGCGGAAACTAAAGTTTAGGGGAATAACAGCATCTCGCAAGATGAATTAGTTTTAAAATGTATTATATTGTGTTTAGAGAAATATTCAATATAATTTGCCACATCGAAGGTTATCAGCACTTATTGATTGAAACCTATTTTTAGTTTTTTGTTCTCTTATAATATATTTTAATACAGGCTAAGGATTATTTGGATGAATCTCCTTGGGATTAACTGAGGTGACGCATCTGAAGCCATCGAGTTTGGTAGTTTGCATAGCATTATAATAATTTAATAAAATCTCCATTTACTGGGTAAACATGTCAAATTTAAGAAGTGATACCACTTGACATTTCCCGGCCTAAGCAACATTCAAGGAGTGCGAGACGATGAGGGGTGGGGCAGGGAGGGGTGAAGTCTCCTTACGTAGCCATAGGGCTCTTTATATAATCTTGTTTGCCCGCTAACAAATTCCGTTCGTGGCATTTCATAAGAAAGCTTTGAGCGGTTGAAAACAACGGGAAAGCGCTGAGAGCTCTCTTATGTCTGTAAAACCCAATAAACCACACTTTATTCTGAGGCGTTAAAAATAGCGTTTTAAAGAGCAAAGTTTTTATTAATACTGTTTTTATTAAATGTCCCTACATTCTTTAACCTTACCGTTTCCAGTTATTAATTGACTCATAATGCGTTGATGTATTTTTCGGATTATGTCTATAACGATAGCTCGAGTCTCTCTACACATATTTGCTGTATTGCGATGATACAAATCTTGATTAATATTGTCAATGTTAAGTTTAGCTCTGGTTCATCTTCGTCTTAAATGCAGCATCCGAAATCTGATGCTTACACATTTGTCTAAAACGAGACAATGAGAGTACATCTTCATCTAGATTGCACACTATTTTGTAGTTTAAGTGTCTCTGCTTTGACACTATGCAAAGAGTTCGTCAAGCTTCTTCGTCGCCGATAATTTTTGGATCCCTTCAGATGAACATGACTTCAGATTGCAGGAGTCAAGTCTGCGACAGCATCACATTTCAGATGCTGCACTTAAGAGGAAGGTGAACTGCAGCTAAACTAAACATTCAAAACATTCACATTGAATCAACCCTTCCCACCATAACTAAGTCATGTATTAGTTAATATTTTTATTTATTTGTGTGTAAAGGACTTAAAATTGTTTGTAGACAACAAAATATTCTGATTTTGATGTCGAATAATATGGGTAATACAATTTTTTTATATGTGTAAAACAATATCTTTTAATCTCTTTTATCCGAATACTCCTAATTTATGCTGTTAGAATTTGTCTGGCAATCTACGCCTGAGACTAATAGCACTACTTATTAAACAAATAAATTTTCTGTAACATCAATGCTGTGTTTTTCTCAAAGCATAACTCATAAATTGCCTGTGCTTTTTCTATGGGATCAAGCATTTTAAACTCCAGAGCATACGCTGAATTATGCATGAATTACCTATCACGTAATGCGTGAATCAATCAGAATTACCAATATTGGTAATGCGTTGTTTGTTGTTGTATGGTTTTGTATTTGTTGTATTAGGATAATATACATCCACGGTTCATTCTCTGTGTTTGTGTGTACTAAAAAAGCTGAACGTTTTCTTTGTGGAAATCTGCAAATTATGGAGTGTAGTAGATGACAAACATACGTTATTATCGATTACACGATAATTGAATAACGGAATTCTTACATTAACTTTAAAATCTCTCCGTACAAGAACGTAGTGCTTCATGTTGCGAAGCACATGATATAACACGATAACAGTGGTAACGTTGATTAAACAAAATGTCGTGTTATATTATCACACTTCGATGATTATGAATGATTATGAAGCTGTTTTAATCGAAGGAAAATTACGCGATGGAAAATGAAACTTTTGGAGCGGGAAAATTATCAAGCTACCAAATATGTACGAAATCGTCCAAGACGTTTAGGGCTACTCACAAAATATTTTTCGCGACACATGTTTTTTTATTCTTAAAATTCACGTTTTTAACTATGATTGTATCGGTGATATGTTTATAACCATTACATTGTGTAGTATGAGAGATATTATACCGAATCAAAGTCTGTTTTGTACGTTAGCAAAATCATACTTAAGAAAATTCGTAATATTAGTCCTTTTTACGAGTGCTTAATTACTAAAGATGTATTTTGGTCAAGATCTCTTTTAAATCCCTGTTTACAGTTTTACCTATTAAGCTGGATTTATGCAAGATTTTTGTAAGTATAATGTGCGTAACTCATGTATTTTTTCGTCAAATGTACGCACAGTGAAATGATATTTGTATTTCACTTTGTATTCAGGAATTTTCCATAGTAAAACTAATCTGTCGTATACAAATTTAGAGTATTTATAATCATTTTAGAGAAACCTTAAGGAAAAGGAAAAATTATATCGTTAATAAGGTTAAAAATGTTGAGTTGCAAGGTTTGAGCCACTTAGAATGGCGTGAGCTACGAGTATGTGTAGCGCCCACACGGAAGTTCACGATACTCGCGTTAGCCACACATATAACAATTGCCTACACGTGTATTGCGAGCTCGCGTGCGAGCTCCTCATACTCGCAGCTCACGCAGACGCATTTCAACTTGTTCGACACGCACAGCACACAATTTTAGCCGTACTCAAGTTTTCATGTTTTCTTTATTCAAACCGACCGATGAATTTCAGTTTAGATGATACAGTAACTAATGTTTAAACGAAAGTGGAACCTTTTTCAGATTTACAACGTTTGGAATGTTCCCCTCAATTGTCTTATGCTTATGTCAAAATCTTATTTAAAAATGTAACTGTCTAATTTCGTTACGTAAAAGACTGCACAAAAACAATAACCTATATTTTAAGGTCAAGAGAATAGAATTTGAATTCGACGAGGAATTAAAAAGTATATTCACCAAAACTCTTCAATGAGACAACTAGGTTTACCTAGAATATTTTAAATGGGAATTTTAGTTCCTTCAGCAACATAAACATCTTAGCAAAATGCCTGGCGACGACATTTCACTACGTTGGCGGGTCGTTGCCATACAAGAAAGCAATCTCCTTCTCCTTCACCCCCGCGCCCACCTCATCCTTACGTCCCACGTCACACATGGCTAACTTCCTTTGGTGTTCCAATTTGTCCAACCAGGAACTACGACGTCACAACTCGCTCTGGTACAAACTTAATTAGAAGTTGGGTGCAAACAATTAATAGTGCATCCTGCGAGAGCCTTAGCTTTATTACATCCACCAGTAACTTCGGTAAATTGAACTGCATTATAATCGTTTTTCCTTCTTTAGAAGTCGGTAAAGTTTAACTGAAAACGAAATTATCATACACTGGAAGTCAAATTTTAATCTTTAGATAAGTGGAACTTGAGTTAAGGCGATAGCTTGATTAAATTGGCTTGGAAGCTTTTGGTAACTTAAACTGTTTTTAGAAGCTCTTAGAAAAGTTTAGAAGACTATTCAAAGCTATTACTCAGTCAGATTTTAACATACTGGTTTGATATATTAGAACGCTATGGAAAAAGAATGCAGATTGCTACCAGAAAGTCTTTATGAAAGTACAACAAGCGACCTGCTCACATTCCTTATCTTACTTTATGTAGGTATACGAAAGGTTTTCTCTAGTACGCTGATCCTTTTAACCCACCGCAGTCTAACATTTGACGATTTTTTGACTTGTAACAATGATCTTGACCTTCACCATAGCCTAAGGGTAAATATGGATTTCTCTGATCGAGAGATCACGGATTTAATTTCGGGGAATGTCAATAGGTTTGGATCTTTACCCTTAAACACGTGTGATACACTGAATAAAAATGTCATTCGAATAAAAAGCCGGAAAACGTAGTAGTAAGGCCTCTTTGGTACTAACCTCCCCTTATCAAATACTTTTTAAACCATCAACTTGAAAATCATGAACTACAAAAACCAGAATGAGTATCAGGCAAATACCTAGAAATGTCATACGACAACGACAATCACAATGATAAGATAAATCGTTCACTGCGTAAAATATAGTAACAACCACTATTTCCAGTTTCAGTTTATTCTAATATTTCTCATCATCTTAAGCAACGCTGCTAAGCTAAGACGGGTAACGGCTTCAAGGAGAGAGTACTCGGTATAATGCTGTAGCTCTATAGTAGTGGTGGAGACGGGGATATCGATCCCCACCCTCCAGCACTGATCTACGTCACCGACACCAGAAATAGTCCAAAGTTACATCACTCATTGTTGCTTTACAATGATCCTTTGTATTGTAGACTATGATATAGCTGTGGATTTACATACCGTTGCGTTGGTTGCCACGTGGATCTTCGGGATGAATTTTCTTTGTACTCGGATACGCTGCTTGACGTCTCTGAGAAAGTGAAAACCTCTGGTATTATGGATATCATTTTTAACTAGGATTACAACGGTTCAGTTGCGTATTATCACCCAAAAGGTAAAGGGTCCAACACGTACGAGAAGTTCACAAACCTCTACAAGTATATAAAGATTTCCTTATTTTGTAAAAAAAATTTGATCGGAATAGTGCTGCTCAAACAAAAGGTATAATTAATTATCCACACCAAGTGCAATAAGTGAAGCGCTCAACTGCCTACGAAACTGACGGGGAGGGAGGTCAAGTTGTTATTACTTTCTTCTGACTATGAATCCAGTCACGTTCCAGACACTCGCAATAAGTCACAGTGCGTCTTAAAGAGAGAAGACGCAGAGCACAATGACCCTTCTATATTGACTTAATACAGTATGATAATAAGCCTTTCTCAGGGTACAATACTATAAAAAGTAATTTTCACTTTCACTACTTTGGAAACCTTCATCCTACTCGATCATTAAAATTGCAACTCCAGGGTTACACAATTTTTCTGCAACAGTGGTATACTAATATACAGACTGTGAATTTCCAGTTTACCAGAAATGCCATAAGCCGTAGGACAACGTCCATCTCCAGTTAAATCGCAAATTGGTGGACATTTAAAACTTGATCTTACACTTTCATCTAGATTTTCCGGTTCACACAGATTCGGAAGATTGCTGAAATAAATTAAAATATTGATATATTTCAGGGTTGCTATGAACAGACTAATATTACCCCACAGCAAGGCCAAAATATCGAGATAAATTTTGATGATAACCACGCCACTAGCCGCGTAAGCCTAAGAATTTACCTAGAACCTTCACCAATTGTGATTCTCCTTTTTCTGCAGTATGGCAATTGTTCCTTCAGATCCTTGAATTGAATCCTTAAAGTAAGAGACTATACTTTATCATCTGATGGACAAATCAACCTAAGAGAGTATTCCGCTGGACTAGACTGATGTTTTGCTGCGTTAAATCATTAGAACATAACTTGATCCAATGCTACGCAATTAGCCACGAATGTGGCTGTGGCTGCACAGATAACTGACCAAAATACCATTCCAGAGACAGCATTGAATCTACCCTCTTCCCAAACCCCCCCCCCCCCGTCAGTATTCGTTCTTGGCTGCTTTCATTAATCAGTATACAAATGTGGAGATAAAATTCCTGTTTGTATTTGAATTACCATTTCTTCAATAAGAGCTCTAGTTCGTGTTCTACCCTTACTATATTTATTTTTTTAAGATTTATAAAAATAACGAGCTTGAGGTACTTTTAGGTATTTTATATTCTATACCGATGGAAACCACGTGTTATAAAAACTCTTTTAAACCCTAACCTAACGAGTAACTTGAAGGGCGGGGATTTTGCTAATAAATTCATTCAGGGTAATAGTTAAGTGGTTCGGATCCCATGTTAAACTAAAATTCACATCCACTAGTATTCCTATTCAATTCACTAGGATATACACTACAAACCATTATGTGAAATAATTACCTTATTTAGAAACAAGACTATACATAACAGTATCGTTAATGCAAATTATTTCTGTAGAGCTACTGCATAATTTAAGAAGGTTATAAAATCCGCCTAAAAAACGAGGGCTCGGGAATCTTCCACAGGGAAATTGTTGAGTTTTTAGACCTTATTAATGTCCTTTGTTTCAAGTTTGTTTTTTACGATGGAAGGATTGTGAAGGAAACCGGATTTTCCCGGACATTAGCGATCTTTCTGTAGCACGAAGTTTCGAGATCTGAATCTGATGTCTTCTTCAGGTAAAATACTAAACTAATGCATAACTGATTGTAACGATGGCAAATCTCCGGAAAATCCTGTTTACTTATTGTTTTCTAGCTTAAAACAAGTTACTGGGTGAAATTTTTATGTTTGTCTTTCAAACTTTCAATGGGGGGGGAGGCTTAAGCTCCCTGAGCCCGAAACGCTCATAATACAAAGAATAACTTTCAAACTTTCATTCTAAACTTTATATCCATGTTGCACACTATCTAGGTAATGTTCTTTGCTGGTGTATCAAACGAAGCAAAAATGTAGAACATGGTTATTCATTTGTATTTCAACTGACACTTTTCTTTAATCGTTAAAACTGAAAATATGACATTCTACAGAGATTAATTAAGTTCCTGTAACAAAGTCCTGTCAAAGGAACATGCATGTTTGTTGGGTGAAATCAAACGGAATAATAAATCAAAATCCTTGATAAAAAATAAATCCATTTTTTGCTCTGCGGAATTGGATTGGATTAGCTAGAGTAAGTACTTACTTTAAAATCTAATTTGTTAAATAGAAATCACATTGCTTTTTTACCAATGTAAAGTGTATCAGTACTAACATAGATGTTATGGCAAATCTTATACAATGGCGAAACATTACTATAAAGCTAATATGTAAGGTATTATTCCAGAGACGAAAGTTTCTACTGATGTTCAATAGTTGACCGGGTTAACCTCCGAGTTCCGGTCAAATGTCGACTACAATTTCCGGTACAATAACAGGCGCTATCACAACTCCAAATGTGTGTCTATATCGGTGCTTCTAACTACGCTTTAAATGGCCTCAGTTTGGACCCAGAATACTCGCGCCCACGCTCGTCGGTTAGTTCAATTGCTTCGACCACTTGACCACAATTGGGAGTTGCACTTCGGTAATTAACTCTTCTCTACATTTAGCACCAACAGCATTTACTAGATCGATCTAAAACGGAGATAAGTACAAGAAACACTCCTGCAAATTAAGATAAAAATTATTTTAGAGAAAGATATAAGTAAAAAAGGAGGTTGGAATTTAGTTGGCATTGCGAAATTATTATAAACCTAATATTACGACTAATTCAGCTTACCTCGAATACACAAATAACATAACTGCTATAGTAAAGAGCAAGTTTTATTTAAACAGTAAACACAGAGAGGCGAGTGGCGTATTTAGAAGGGCCTCAAGAGGGCTGTCCCCCTCCCAAACCGATGGGAAAATAATTTACGTAATGAGTTTTAATCATAAATCTGTATTATTTGCTTCCACCCATCCGTTATACCGTACGAAAACTTTGTTCGGCTCGGCGGATGAACTCGATTTGCTAATCTGTATTTCCTGGAGCTGTATCAGGGTACCGTAGTGGTAATTTTTATTCTGAAATTTGATTATTTCGTTTTATTACAAACATGTTTACGAATATCATAAAAGTCTTTTAACATAAGAGTGAACATAAATTTCAATCTGGCATTATTCAATGTTTGCTTGGTTAATAAGCAACTTCAGTTTTAGTTTAAGAATGTATTTGCACGTCATATGACTATAGAGGGTGTTGTTTTGTTTTTATTCAGTTTCTGGAAGATCAAACCCTTTCGTTGAATAATGTGCTTAGTTCACACCTTTCTTTAATAGATAATATTAACAAGACGAGTTGCATCTACTATCCTCTCACTCACAGGGCTCCCAAACATGATGGGTTTGCCCCCCCCCCAAATTCAATCTTAGATTCGCCACTGGGAGGAGCCGGAAAAAATCTATAAGGCTGGTAAGGACTAGTTAGCAGAATTCGTTCCGCTCATGGTAATACTAGACCTGGCTGTCAGATCGCACTGCGGACAATTTTCCCAATGAAACGTATGTGATTTTGCTTTTACGTAATTCAGAGGCTTGTTGTACTCTTTTAGAGCAAAATAAGACTTTAGAGCTTCTCAGTTAATGTTAAATATTATTAATTATCTTTTCGCAGAATGTATAGTTAGTCAAATATGTTTACCATAATTGCATGGCTGAGTATATTTTCCCATAAGTGGAAACCGTGAGGGAAGACTATATGGAAGGGGAGGATGATGAGGCGTTAATTACTTAGTTAATTAGCGCTAGATGAGGCTCTGTATCCTTCAGGCGCTCATTGAGGGGATAGTATAGTACGTCGTTCCAGCGTGTGACAAGTTAATTGCTGTAGGGAGATTGGTCCAGCATATGTGACTAAAATCACTGTACTTTAATGCATTTGTACTGCAAGAATCAATCTTTCAAAAAAAATCTGATTAAAGTTAAACTTTCGAGAAAATTAAAAGAATAAAATCACGATGAAAGGAGTTCGAAAAAGTCTCTAGTTATATAAGTACTAATGAAAGAAAGACTTTTCTAAATGTTCTTCTTCGGAAAAAGAATGTATCGTAAGAAATGTTTAAGCAAACCTCTTTTTAACAAGTTTGTTTTCACGATGGAAGAATTGTAATGAAACAGGATTTTCCCGGATCCTTCCCTTTGTTCAGTGATACAAGAATTCATTAACACAACGTTTCGAATCTACAATCTGACCTCTTCCTCAGGTGCATACCTAACCTGAAAGGTAACCTGATTGTAATTTTGTGTTGGGATAGAAAAGATATATTGAAAGGTTTTTTTGTATCACTGAACGATGGAAAATGTCCGGAAATCCCTTTTTAAGGAAACTTGTTAAACTGATATTGAAAAGGAACAATAAATGTTGCTTGTGTTGATTGTATATCAGTGAAACACAAATACATTCATTTCTAACATTTATGCATTTTCGTCTAGATTCATTGCCGCATCGTAGTTAAATACACGAGCAAACACGCGAAATATAGCGATAGTCTTATCTGTTGAAGTGGGGTGAGTGTAATTCTTGATGAGGTTAATGCATTTTCCACGTCTGCCCCCTCTCAGCCTTCAAACCAACTCTCTCATCTCCTCTCTTTCTTTGGGAGCATTTCTATGTTGATGGCCGTCAATGGAGTTGGTGCGTGCTACGCTGGAGAACCTCACTAGGTTATTATCCACATCACCATGTGGATAATACGCCTTAAAGTATTTCTACAACGATAATCATTTCTAAGCTGTATTGAAATAGCCTCGCCTACAGAAAACATAACAAACACAACACTTATCCAAAACTGTTCATAGCGCGATCCTATGGCCAGACCCAGAATCTATCATTTACTGCATGAGCTATATGCAAACACTATTGAATCTGTTGGCTCTAGTAATAATCTCCAGTAAGCGTCTATAATTGGTTTTTCCTTAGCCTAACCTGTAAGACACTAAATTCCACAAGTGAGATTAAAAATACGGTACAGATTTTTAAAAAAGGTGAAGTATTAAATACACTTATTTGATACTTAAACTGTATTCTCATAACGTGAAGGATATCATAAAACGTTGACCATTAACCATTCATTAAAATCGACTTGCGTTAAGAGATAGTTGTGTTTGTTAAGTTATTAATGAGTAATTTTTATAATCTTGCAACGTGTGTTGTAGATTTATTCAAAATATTAAATACGTTCTGCATTTACAAAAGTCGAAATTTGCAATTAGAATCTTTTTTTGATGGGTTAAAATCCAGGATTGAGGATTAAATTTTAATTTTGTCAATTAATCTGAGTTGAGCCTGAAATATTGCTGTCACTGGTGAAAGTCTGAAGTTCAAAAGCAACATCAAACTGTTTCGTTTTAGTTAGCATACAGTGGCGTAAAACCGTTCGGAAGAGGTCACTTACAAGGAGGAAATTTCCAGGAGCATCCCGGCAGGGTTTATTTGCCCAAGTCATAAATGCTGGACACATAAAAGATGTTACA
Organism: Homalodisca vitripennis; assembly: GCF_021130785.1. Lineage (NCBI taxonomy): Eukaryota > Metazoa > Arthropoda > Insecta > Hemiptera > Cicadellidae > Homalodisca > Homalodisca vitripennis. The sequence goes on along the minus strand of NC_060211.1, from coordinate 146,669,426 downwards.
CCAGTTCTAGATAGGTTTGTACTTATCTACAGTAACAGCTTCCATTCTCGCCCTTGGATCCTTACCAACTCTTCCAGGCTATTTTGTTAAACTCTTTGAGGTTTTCCATGCACTCTTGATCGAATGCTGACACCCAATGAGCTTATTTTAGAGGGATAATGGCTTTCTTTGACTAGCAGGATAAATTTTTATGACTTAATATAGGGAATATCATACTGATAGTCCTTACTTTGGTGAGGGCTTTTTGGACTAGTGTTTCCAGGAGTGATGGAAGTATATTTCCAACCACGGTTTTTTGTGGACACATCCCCACGTTAGTCCATTGGCTCGCTGACATACTGACATACACTATCAAAGCCACATTCCCTATCAAAACATCTCCTACCTGTCTCGTTTTTCCTCATTTCCTACCAATTGGAGATACCAATTGTACTCGTTGGCTGTACAAACGAGGTACTGACCAAATTATTTGTAGTCCTAACAATCTAACTTATCCTGGAGGATTTTAAATAAATATTCTTAATTTCTCTGCTTTACATGTAACGACTTTAAGCTATGGATGTATTTGTTTTGTCATATTTTAATTTACAGGAACAAAAAACAATCACTAACTCATCTGTAACAATGGCTTAAGTAAAAATGAGAAGTAATTCTCAATTCATTATACGGGTTAAATATCAACAGACTACTCAGGGGAATGAGTTCATATCTTCTGCAAGTCATAATTAATTGGATAGTCTGCAACTCATTGAAAACAATCTGAGGTCTTGACCACATTCAAAGCTATCAATCGTAGACTGTTTTAATAATTATTTAAAAAAACCATACACACAGATACAATTGTTTACATTGACTCCGATACTGTATAATTCATTAAGGCATGTAATACATTTCTGCAAATCCTAATAATGCCTCAAAATGAAGACGCAAGCCACGCACACACTGAATAATAAATATTCAGCCACTGCTAGCTGAAACGTTAGCGTTAGCGAAGCTCATCGCTCGAGGGGATGGCAAATTTTATTTCTGTACCTCAGTCTGTCCGGACGATATCTTGAAAAAGAACAGACATGTAGGGTAAAACATTTACATCAAGCTTCATTTCTGCACCAGGAACAACGAGCTCGATAGTGGTGCATGACGCACCATAAAATTTGGCAGAGCGTTAGTGAACATTTTTACATTGGTATTACAAGTAAACAATGATGGCGACGATAAAGTTGCAAAATAAATCAATTTGTAAACTAAATGATACGATTATAGAAATTGTTATATCTTGTGGTAACACATGTAGCTTAGCTAACTATCCAAAAGATATCTTGGATTTCGCATTTAAAGTTAAAGTTTTGCATGAATCTTCATTTCTATACATACAACAATTAGTACTATGGTAGTGCATATCCATGGGATTTGACTGAGCGTCATTGAAGCCTATCACTCGGAAGGATGGTATAATTTATCTCTGATCTGCCCGAAGGCTGTAAAACTTTGCTGCATGTATGATTGTCTATCTTTCTATCCGCAGAGCATCTAAAGAATGAAATGAGTAATAGATTTAAAATTGTCCATGTAATCTCAATGAAGTCTGTCACGCGGAACGTTGTGTCGCCTACTCCTACTTTGTTTTAGAAACTACACCACGCAGTCACATTAACAAATGGTTTTTTTTTCTTTGCAGTTGATGAAGATCTTGTAGTCGCCGGAGGATGAAGTCGCAGCAAGGGGGGGAATATCTCGCGTACCTGGAGTGTCCGGTGCCGGCTAGTGAACATTCCCAAGTGACATAGTGATGGGACCCCCACAGTGAGTGACTATGGCAGACATTCAGAAGAAGTTTCTGTGTCCGCGGCTCGTGGACTACTTGGCCATCGTTGGGGCACGCCCGTCTCCCCAGCGAACTGCCAACAATGCTTCCCCACCGGTTCAGGTCAGTTCATCATATTTTCTCCATCTTTATTATTTAATGTTATGCTTTCCATGTGCTACGTCTGGTGTTTACATTTTTATAGTAATAAAAGGAGTTTTCTTCTGAAATGTTGTTTGTTTTATTATTATTTATATTGTCGAGAGGGGAAATATACATAAAAGCGTTATCTCGTACGTATTATCAGCTTAATTTTAGTCATAGCATTATAGGAGGCTAGCAGTTACCCGTGGCTTCGCACGCAATTGTTTAAATCAAAGTCTGTAGCTTGCTTGGTCAAAGCACTTATGATGTAATATGATAGTCCTCTATGGAATTTTTCTAACGTTATTAGACATACGAACAAGTACATAATTATTTTAATGTTCATAGTCAGACGTTTAGAGGTTGATGGTCTATTGTAATATCAAGTTTTGTGCGCTTATGAGCACTTCTGTTTCAAATTAATTATATGTATTTCCTATGTCACAGCTGAATCTGCCTTATTTTCCCGATAAATAATATATTCTACGTAGGCCTCGGCTCAAAAACTTAATTTGGTTTAAAAAATACCGGTTATTTCCAGTTCTTTTTATGAAAATGAATGATTTAATTTATTTGATCAGAAATCATTTTAGGAATGGTATACATATGTAAATATTATCATGAGATGTCATGCAGTAAATAATTCCGAGAAATATTTTTATAAATCATATAGTATGGGTTTTTTTAAATAAATTATAAGTCTTTAAGATACAATATTAAATCAAGAAATAAAGGCTTTTAATAAATCAAATAAATTATGAAAGATTAAAATCAAAAGCATATTCAATTGCGTTAGAATTATTTTGGAAATTATAATTCTGGATCTCTCTGGATGAGGATATTACATAATAAATATCTTAGGAACTGAAGACAATGATGCACTTTTGGAGACAAAACTAGAATGCCGTTCCTAATAATATAAAAATTAAACTTACAATTGGTTGTTAATTTGTAAAACCTCCGTCTAGGCCTAAGTATTATTTTACCTTTAGAAAGTATAAATTACGCTGAGCGCACATTCAGTACTAGGATAGCTTTTTACCATCACAGATCTATGGAGTTACCTCGCGATTTTATTCTATGCCAAGTCAACCTTGATAACAGAAATTTATTTAAAGAGTATGTCTACGTAAGGAGAAAATAATTAAGCTGCTGTTGACTGAAGTAGTCTCTGTACTCTGTTCTTCATTGCGCTCATTCGGTTACAAGGGAGTACCACATATAAACAGATGTACCGGCTCTCTTTATACCCACAGCTTGCGGGGCTGGTGCTTATGTAAATACAACAAAATGTATCAGCTGACATGTAAAATTTGTTTTAATTTTAATTTAGTGTGTGACATTAATTAAATTTATACGTATTCTATTTTTAAAATTGTCGAAAACGATGTATTAAATCTATGTTTTTTGAACGAACGTCACAGTTGAGTACAATCAACAGTACAGTACAGTACAGTTGATACACAGTACAGTACAGTTGTAGTACTTCTGATACTTTGTATTATCCGGAGGCCACTATTTTTGGAAGAGTTTTCTTACCGGGGGTTTTTCTTACTGTTTCGTGGGGTGCTTTGATTTTTTCGCCAGAAGTGCGGCCATCGAAACCCACAATGATGTGCCGCATTGGTACCTTCTCGCCCTCAGATCACATCCCAGATCGTCCAACTTTTCCGACGTCAGGCTTCGGTGGTGCCCTCGTCGCCAAACTGCACTTCTGGCGAAAATAGAAAAACATCTTTAGAGATCGTACCTAAATCATGCTCAGATCACATGAGAGCACGTTAACTTTTTATATTTATAATACCTATGTATGAATTTATCTACTTGTATCACGTAATCATAACAAGTAGTAGATAGGGACAGAGTGGCCGCCTTCTTGCTGATATCATAATGAAGTTTAATTTTCACAATAAGTCGGATAAAGCCTGTCCTTTCAAATAATATAGTTTTTTTAGGTTCCTGATAAGAAAAATTCTTTCAAAAATAGTGGCCTCAGATGATACCAAAGTAACGTACTTTTTTATGATTTCCAATTCACTGTCTCAATTAAATTTAGATTACTGAAACCGCCTTTGAGAGTTTACTGCGAAAACGAGGTCACAAATTCATCTCTATTAAAGTACTTCAACACAGTGGTGTAGTCAGATTTTTAAAAGCTGGTTTTAACAAAGACTTGTATATGTTTTCGATGGAAAACTCCAGCAAAAATCCTTGATTGCCAATTATAAAGTAACTGGTTGGTAAATTCTGTAATGCAATAGCGTGGATTAATTTTTACCAACACGTTGTTTGTATAATTTTGTTTTGATACTCCCGTATGAGACCTAAAGGGGGAGGGTTTGTACCCCCATAACGCTCTCTTTGGATATTTCTACCTTAATCTGCCTCTGAGATTGCTGATGCTAGGCTGGCGTACACACACAAACGCTACACATGCTGCAACAAGTAAATTAGAATTTTATCTCAATTACTCTCAACTCGGCCGAGAACTGTTATTATATCATTGTATTTTAACTGTATTTTCGAACTTTACCACCCGCTAGGGTGAGACTTTAATTTATATATCGTGCGTTTAGTGTTTATGTATAGGCCTAAAATGTGTGGGTTTATTCCTATAAATATCCCTTTGGCAATCCGTAATTCGTAACCTTTACGGACTGCTTCAAAATATGTGATCCCTCCTTTTCACTTCGCTACTACTTCTACAATCTATGATACAACAATTTTAGTTCTTAACCTAGTTTTACCGTAATAGAAAGACAGTAATACGAGTTTAAAGTTTTTTACAATAATGTTTGGGTTAAAAAATGACTAATCATCGAACAAACTGTGAAACTGTAAAGACGGACTGACAGAGTTCACAGAGGTCAGGAGACACACAACAGAGGTTGCCCCAGAGCCAGTGAACTGGGGAACAATCAACTGTCGAGCCGTGACGCGCTGTATCACTTGTGATCAGATTTCCTGTTGAAGGGAAGCGCGCAATCCGGTTACAGGGACTGGATTGGATTGGATTGGATTGGCTGATTGGATTAGATACACACATCTGCCGTAGCTTTTCTGATTCAACAGTTCCTCCTTCTCTTAAAAGTTTGCATTTTAAAGTTTCTCTTTTCGTTACAGTCTTTTACTTTACAGTTTTACCATTTGTAGTACCTTTGCTTGTATTAATTAAACCAGAGATAACTCACCCAATGTTTTAAATTGAGGTAGGAAAAACTGACCGCTCGGACTACTATATGTAGAGTGAGAGGTCTGGTAGTAAACATTTGACCGGTAATATAGTTACGTGGCGCAGCCCTAGCGTCGGACCTCAGAACTAACTGAAATTTTATCCCCCGGACCTCAGCACACCTCATTCGTACGAAAGGTTGATCTTCTGTGTAACTAATACAAAGATAGTTCACTAAAACTGAAACGTCATAAGGTGAATCATTTTGTCAGCATTGCGGTTCACTATTACAAACATAATTGACCAGCTTTTTGGCATAAGTATCACGCAGTACCCTCCTATTAGCTACTGTTCCTCGACAGACATATTTTGAAGTTTTTTCCCAAAGATTTTAACGTTTCGAAATGGCGGACCAGAACAACAAATTGACGTTTTATATCAAACTCGCTGATGATTACAAAATTAAAAATAAAATAGTGACACCAACATGCTTTTAACCTGTAACAAAGTCTCTTTAAAGTGATGTTTTACCCCCAAAATATTAATATTTTGATAAATTAATACGGCACAACTCAGAAAGTATAAACCGAAGGATACATCATAGTATGCTTCATTTTAACGGCTTTCGCGTCTTCCAAAGATAAACGTTTTTTTACATTTACTATGTGTCTATCGATAGATGGTCTTAAAACTCTTGAAATATTTTGGTGCATACATTTCAATAAATATTCAACTGGAAACTGTTGGCGGAACAAAACACAACAGTTACAGGCAAATATGCCTTATTTTGAACAGCTCATAACATTTTTATTTAGTTTCATATTTATTTTAAACAATCTGCTACTTTAAAAATTATATTATCGCCACATGAGCATGTATATTTCTTTAAATTCAGGTTATATACCGTTGAACATGGTTGACCAATAGTATTCACAGCGCATTAAATTTTGATTTAATGTTCTATTTTGTTTAGTCCTAAAACATTAAAAACTTTTATTAGAGAGACACTAGATGTATTCATCTGTAAAACATTTTAGTGCTGTTAGTAAATTAGAAAAAAAGTATTTTTACAAGAGATACTAAACTACCTAAATAAAAATGTCATGTGCTGTTTCAATAATAAATGTGTTTAAAACCTCACACTCTGCACGGCATTTTGAAACCGTTAAATATTGATTGACATATTACAATACTAATACTAATTACATTTCAACTTTCTAAATTTAAAAAAAAACTGTTTTTTAGATCTCATCCAAAAATGATTAGAGATAGACACATCGTTCAAATATAAAAAACCATTTTTTACTGAGGTACACTAACATAATTACAGGTCTATTTAAATCTACTATTTGAATATTACTGTTTTCGGGAGGTGTTAATTTTATATTGCATGGGTTCATGTGGCATGTAAATTTGGAGGGTATTTATAGCAGATTGAAAATTTGTTAGTTTGACAGTTAAGTTATTAATTTGTAGAAAATATCACGTTTCATGTTAAATCTCAATTTGGTTATGTCTTGTTCCACCATTTTAACAGTAATTTTTTAACCTCACCAAAATGTTTCTGTCGACTAACCCTTTAGTAAAATGTGCCACGTGTTCCAGTAAACTTTTGAAATTTTTGAGGCTCGGACCTGGAACCTCCACTTTAGGCACATATTATGTCTTAAATGTTATACAAATATGTTTCATATATTCCCTGTATCTTATTTAGGGGATTTGTTCTTTGTTAAAGCTCTAATCGGCCTCCTAATAATGTTTAAGACACTTAAGCTGACTCAACCTGTATATTCTATGGAACCTCAATATCTATTTCCCTACACGTACAGTTAATACAACTCATAATTTCAGCTCACATACAGCTATTTCATAAAATCCTATGTTCAAGTTTATGAAAACATATCTGTCAATAAACCGCCTGAATACACGCGTAAAAGTAATTTTCTTCAAATTCTCTTCTGTTAGCGTAGATCGTTGGTACATCACCTGCAATAAAATTAATTATTGCACAATTAATTTACATGAATAAGATATTAAGCATCACCTAGAAGGAAACCTTGTGTGACTATATTTTAGCTGTTTAATCACTCAAATAACTAGCTAGACAAATATATTCCTATATTATAAATAGTGTTGAAATAGATCATTTACTAGCTCTTTAGGCTACAGGTTCAATTTTCATCTTAAATATATTACAGTGAACGGTAGCAAATGTCTATAAATTAATTCACAATCCTTTTTCCCATATCAATTTAATTGGAGAGAAATTATCTTTCTTCATCTATAGAATCACACATTTTTTATTTCAAAAAAATATAATGATTGTTGATGATAAAATTAATTCCAACAAGTTACAAATTTATGCGTTCTTAAAGTACTTCCTTACATGAATATATGATAGCAAAACTGGCCTGTAATACTGGTTGCAATCTATTCTCAAACTTCGTTGTGTTTTAAAGTGATCTCGCCTCCCTTTAGCTTATCTGGGAACACTCTAGATTCAGAAATAAGGTCAATGAGTACAAAAGCCCTTTAATACCCTCCTTAGTAGTTAAGAGCTTAGAGTCCATAGTGTCTAGTGGCGTAATATTATTTTTAACGATTAAACAACCCTAATCAGGTCATTATCCTAAAAGGGGTTTAAAATTTAATCGAGCTTCCTCGTTGAATAAATTTAATTTTTATAAACTAGCATTTTGTAATCACTGATACTCTGTCGTCTCCTTGCTTCAAGAAGACCGTTCCTCCCCCCAGTCAAATTTTCCGTCTCATGCTATGTCTGCCAACATCAAAACGTTAATAGTACGTCAGAAGGTCCATATGTTTTGCCTTTTGGCCTATTTTTTGGCTGGCATCAAGGAGAATGCTATCTTCATCATAATTACAAAGGCATCTCTGTATATGGTACGTCTTTCTTTCTTGAGAATATGATACGCAACGCCATAGTGTTTTCTCAGCAACCAAGCAGTCAATATCAGCTTTGGTCAATACAATTCTCTATGCATAACATTTTTGTCATATTCATGAAACTTGACATTTGGTTGCAAAGTTCTTGGAAAAAATTGTAAATTTCGTTATTTTGAAAACGATTGTAGGATTGTAGGTCCACGCCTAATTTTGACGAGGGTAGCTGACGTCACATTTCCACAGAGTGGGACAGTGAGTCCACGCCGACCCGTGGACTACCGATCCTACTTTCCAAGACTGACCTGGCTGTGAATTAGTGTTTCTATCTGAACACTCTTCTCTCTAGTGATGCTCCCATTACACTTGTATCTCGTATTGCTAAGTTAATACATATTAACAACAGTTTACTGAATTTAACATTAAAGCAGATTAAACAAAACCAATGTTCGGCCTTAAAGAACAAAAAAATTCAAAAGTCTCTGATGTTGGATATTTATCAGCTAGGAACTTTTAGAGCAGCAAAATGATACCAAAATATGTCTTACAGTCAAATCGCGTCAGGGATATTGAGTCAGGAGTTGACTAACACAAATGCAGTAGTAGGAATACAATGATCATTGCATAAATAAAAGTTACAACCACATAAAGTTATGTTTCCTAATAATTATGATTGACCAAATTATTTTTTATTATATTTGAAATTGCAAAAGTCAGTTTTATTGTACAAAAATTAATTTATATAAATTTATTGCTGCGTCACAAACTCTAGAGACTTAACGAGTGACGGTGAGTTATTTTGGTTTATGTTTCTTAAAAAAAAAACATTTTTCCAACAACCACTGGGCTATGAAGTGATCTGATTGGATCTCTTGGTTACGTGACTAAAACATTTGCTATAGGGTTACATGTATACAGAAATGTTGTGGTTTTATTTATTTAGTGTTTGTTTTATATAAAACTAGTTTTTATTTTCAAACACAGCCACCTCGTCCATATAGGAACCTAAGTGATGCCCAGGAATTATTGAAATTCCCAAATTAGGCATTTTATTTTATTTTTTGGGGGATTAAAACATGAACTAAATAAAAGACTTAGTACTTGTATGCGCAACTATTTCAGGCAAACGAATTAATAGGCCATAAGGGTTTAAGGGTATTTTATTTTATTTAAATTGTATTTCAAAATATAAAATATACCTTAACGCTAGCACATAGCTTGGCAACTTCGCTGTGCGTAGCGGAATGCAAAGCGGTAACTCTAGACTTCGCCCCGTAGGATTGTCATATCACCGGATTTCCCGGAGATTACCGGATTTTAAACATAAAAATATATCTTCGGGAATTTCCAAAAAATTCTCTATGTTTTAATTATTGCACAAAATATGTTTCGATACGGGAGTTTTCTGTTGAAATCTTATTTGAGGACGAAGAACGTTAAATGCTTGTAACTGTTTACATAATGTGATGATTGCTAAAGTTAACCCTCTCTCCCGTTACACTTATTCCATTATTATAGCGAAGTGGTTTTGTTTCGGCGGTAAAATTCGTTATCCTTCAGATGTATTAAAATGTGTCGCCGATCGCTGAGGATATTAATATGCCGCGCTGTTCGGCCAGCGTGATACAAGTAAACCAAACCGAATAAGTATAAAAGGAACAAATCTGAAGTGAGTTGTTTTTATATCTGTTCTGTAAACTGCATTGTAAAAGACGTGTAGGTTGTAAGGATTAACGTTCCATATAAATTAGTTGAGATTGCGGTAGGGAACAAAGAAATAGTTCAAAGTAACAATTGTAAACAATAGTACACTTCCTATATTTTTAATAATTTCTTGAGGAAAGATTTCCTGATTTGAATTTGTATAGAGGATGTAACCATGTATTATCAGTAATCAAATCCAATTCTTTGTTATAATGATTATTAACGAAAACGTTTTTCTGAAATCCCATTCCTGGCTAACTCCCTCTCCGAAGGCGTTATCTAATGAACTACGGTAACTCACTTTAATGAGGACACATTTTGTTCGCATATGGGCCAACAACCCTAGAGTCGGCCGTGTGTTTTTGTTTATATATAATAGTATTTAAATAGCGGGTTTTACGATTCAGTATGCATCTTCAGTAAGAATTTTTAATTATATAGAAGAATAAATTAGGGTTAATTGTAAGACAGGCCCTTATGGCCCTAAATTCGCCCTTTTGTACATTATGAATATGATACAAATAAAGTAATTCCATTGATTGATTGATTAAATAACGTCCGTGTGGTAACACCGTTCGATACACCACGAGAAAGAGCGAATGTCTGCAAGAAGGTATTTCCGTTACATAAACGTACATTTACATGCGGTAAAGTAAAAAGTAAATGATATACTTATTTTATTCCTCCTTCTCGAATGTATCCTAAAATTACACAGATACCTTCATTGTAAAATATGTAAACCTTAAATTTTTATCTTCAACCTCTTGTGATAGTTTTTAAGTTTAAAGTGTGTTTTTTCACTATTATTTGATATGTTCCTTTTAAAAGGAGTCTTCATAAAAAAATGATGTTTCACAAACAAATAGATGTTACTCGTGTTTAAGTCACATAGTACAATAAGCCAGTAACATGATTGAACTAAAGGATCTCTAAAAATGTTGATAACTATGAATAAACACGCTGCATTTTTTAAGGAAAGGCGGCCTCCTTTTATACCATTATTCTGTCCGCCCTTTGACCTGTGAAAGTATCCTACCAAAGTGAATATGAGAGTCGACCGTTAAAGTATAAAGTACAACAGTATTGATGAAAAGTGCTAGGGTGGCAGATTTGAATGTTTAATAGCCTAACTTTATCTAACTCAAATCGAAAGTTTAACGACCTAGGCCAATCGGTCACCGATCCTATCCCAAATTCAATTTTCAGTATAAATTTGATGCCTAAAACGTGTTTAATATTTCAACATCTCTATTTTCTTTCATATTTCATTATTGCAACTTTATATTACTTTTTAAACGTTTATAATTTTACCAACATTATTGCACTAAAATGTCCACATCCTGTGAGTGAGGCAGGCCACCTGAGATGTATGCATAGATGTCGCACTAGCTTTAACATTTTTCTTTCTTATTTCCCCCTAATTTGACCGCACAGAATCCAAATAAATTATTGTAAACATTGTAAAATGCTCCAAAAGTATCCAATTTGGGGAGGGAGTAAAAGTGTTTTTGGGAAATTTTTCACATATAAACAAGGCGTTGTGTGATACATACAATTTAAAGGTCGATTTACACTGAACGTGTTGGCGACAGCTAAAGTTAATAATTTTCAACCTTATTGACAAGGTGTACAAAAACTTTTGAAAATAGGCCTTTAAACTTAAGTAATGTGTTATCTTAACTGAATATTGGACAGCATAAATTTATACCAAAGCTTATTTTTAAGCTATTCATTAAGTAAAAGTGTGGTTAGGGGCATTTTTCATTGCACTTTCAAATTTTAAAAATTCCCAATTTTCAAGAATACAAAAAGCCTACAACTTAAACTTCTTAAGTAACAATGTACATTAAATTATATATGAAATACATTTAAAATATATATTTAAACTGATGTATAACCTATATTTAAATTTTAAAATTCCCAATTGGATCCTTTTGTGACATTTGACAAAGTTGAAAGTAATTTCATTCGATTCATCAAGGTTGAATTAGGAATAATCTACTTCGGCCTGTATGTACAATAAGGTTATCCTTATGTTAGTGGCCTAAGGAAATGTCCATAGGAAAGGTCATCAATTCATTGTGCAATAAGAAGGTATAAGAAACATTCTGTTAAATTTGACTTCGGCTGTCTATGAGCATAAGGGACAGGATGGCTAAACTGTGATCAGAACTAAATTCCTAAAATCATTCAAGCGTACAATCTCCTAAAAGCACAATATATGTATAAGACATTGTTGCAGGCCCCTGAGCTGTTGCGCCGCTACCCCGCAGATGACCATAAAGACTTCCCCCTGCCGCTGGACATGGTATACTTCTGCCAGCCAGAGGGATGTGTGTCTGTGGGGCCGCGCCGCACCGCCCTGCGGGAAGCGACCTCCTTCGTCTTCACCCTCACTGAGAAGGATTCTGGTAAGTGCCTTCTTGCTGCGATAGTATTAGACCTTCGCCGTAGGGTAGGGTTAAGGCTGCGGCTTTCTAATCGAGAGATCACGGGTTCGATTCCCGGGGAGGTCAGTAAATATTTGTAAGTGGGTTTGGACCGTTTTCCCTTAAAATAACATGTATTATCCTCAATTAAAATGCAATTGGCGTAGAAAGAATCCCTTTAAAAAAAAGCATCGCTTGTATTTATGATGTTAAGACTTGAGAACACATTTTAATACCCTCTAGCGAAACCTTCGAAAATACTGCAATATAGTAAGTAATAAAACAATATTATTGAAATATATTTAAGGCAGTATAATTATGAAATCTTGTATAGATTTATATATTTTACAGCTTAGATTAAACGTAGACATAAATCACTCAGATCTAAAGAACATGGCTTTATTAAGTATAGTCTATGTTCCAATATAATTTTCATTTAGTATTCTTTAGCTATTAAGTGGGAAAAACATCTTAATGAATAATCAAAGTGATTTTGTATTTGATTGAATACAAGATTATTTGTGGTTTAAGTGAAGGTTTACTATATGCCTTATAACTAAATTTGATTATTAGTTAATTGGGATTACGAGAGACGGAGCCAAGTGAATACGGAGTTCTAAATCTTACAATCTCTCTCGTTAGGTTTCTTACTTGAACCCAAAATTATTAAATTGTTGCACCTAGAGTGTGGTTCAATTGAAATTTTTATCAAATACTGAGAGAGGTATAGTACATACTTTATTTGTGTGGGTGTGTGTGTGTTTTTTTTAACAAAGAAGAGACCGGTGCCCTTTAAAGCCTTATACTGTCTGTCCTCATGGGCCACTGGCCTGTGAGAGGATCTTATCAAACAGAAAACAGTACATGGTTGATGGTACTGATAGGTGCTTCGGTCACAGTCAGGATTTGAACCTGAGCTAACTATAACTCAGACCCAAAGTCCAACGTCTTAGACCGCTCGGCCATCGGCATTCCACGATCATCGGTTTTGGTGACGTTTTCTTTTATTTTTTACATTGATTGATTTGTAGTTCCGGTGTTTCATTCTGATTGTATTGTGGCTGTTTCGGCCTTATAACTAAAAGCGAACTTTGCTCTGTGTAATGGCAGGTAAGACCAGGTACGGGATCTGCGTTAACTTCTACCGGCCGATGGAGCGGCCAGGGGCAGCGCCCAGTAGTACTGCCCGGGACCGGCGGGACAGGCACCTGCGGCGAGAGAGTTGGCGCAAGAGCATGGACAAGAGTAGCGACTCGGCATTCTCAAGGTGACATGCGTCATGTACAGTAGTGAAGTAGAGGGTGACAGTCACAAACTGTTAACACGATCATATAAGTAGAGGGTAACAGTCACAAAACTGTTAACACGATCATATGCACTACTATCACAAACTGTAATGCTATAGAACAAGACATACCATTGCAAGCCTGCGCTGTGGCAAATAAACTGGTGTATAATGCATTTACGCCAAAGTTATACTTTTATTTAAACTTCGCATGAGTATAGAATATTTCTTGTGATATCACCAGTTTGAGATCTTTTACCTTATTAGTATATGATAAAATAATGCAGTGATGTCCTAGGCATTTCAACCCCATCTGAAACCACGTTGATTTCAAAAGTATTCTATAGTATAGACGAGTTGTGACTCATGTTTGGCAGATCATATGATTGGCTGACTGCCATTGGGGCAAGAATGGGACAACATTCTGAATGGGATTCAAATATAGTGAATGTATGCAAAGTTTTAGTATGTCATTAATTTTGACGATTGCGTTAACATATCAGTGTTTTATGCATAATCATACATATTGTTATTATTGTATTATTATAAAACCAAATGACCAGGCTTGCAATGACATGTCTCGCACTACAGTTTTTGAGATGTTAGATTACAAACTATAATGCATGGTGCATAGGCTACTTACTCGCTGGCTCTGAGATTCAGAAGTAGACGTTTATAAAAAACTATGTTTCAAAACCTCGTCTCGTCCCAGGGTTTAACTTTTTCCCAGGGTAGTATTTTCGAAACATCTTTCAAAAAGGAGAATCCAAATCAAGCAAAGTAATATTACACAATAATAGCTTATACTATGGTGGTCTAAGAAGATCGTATCCAGGTTAAAATTTGAAGATCAGCAACTTAAGTTAGGTGATGCTATATTACGAGTTACTTCACCAGTTATTAAATAATGAGCTGTTTGAAAAGGCTTACAGGTTTTTAATATGGTGTACGAATTGAATAATATAAATTTAGATTGTTTATATTTTTGTTTATAATTTGTTTACATTTCTTCAGCATGTCAGGTTCAGCTCTCTTGTTTTCTAATGCGTATAAAGATATTTTTTTTATTTGACTTTAACAACTGAAGGTAGTGTAAAGTAAGTAAGTTTAGTCTTCGGTTTTTTCAAATGTACATATTACTTCAGGAACTATTTTACATTTTGTGTAAGCTACTACTGTATGACGCCTAATGATGAGAATTTCCTTTCATCAAAGCAATCAAAATAGTTTCTATATGTTTTATCACGCCTTATTTAGTGTCTGTGCCTTTCTCCTTTTATTTGTGTCACAGCTTTAACCTCTTCATGCATGACGATGTCATTTGACACCACTAAATAAATAAATATATATAAAATGTAAGATGTACTCCAAACTGTCTCTATCTCATGTAGTTCACTCAAGGGTTCATAGGTACTAGCAAAAGCCACCCTACAGCACATTGGAAGCAACAGTTTAGTTTATTTTCCCTCCATTTTTATTCAGTCCAGCATTGTTGTTATTAGTGAGAGGTTATTTTGGCAGTTTCATAATTTTTTCCTGATTGATAAGGAATTTTTATCAGTTAAGAAAAATTATGTTCTGTTTTTAGGTATTATATACTAACATATTTACTAAATATATTTTTGAAATTGCTGATGTAATAAAAATTAGCCACAAATTATTGATGAGTGGCAAATGACGCCACCATGCAATAAGTGAAACTATCCCGATGCCCATTACTGATTGGTATAGTTTCACTTATTTTATTTTTTCTTCTTCGTAGGTGTAAGAAAACATGGATACTTCTGTCTTGGATGATGGTGATATTGCCGAATACTTGGAATTACATAGTGAGAATATTATTCCATCTGGGTCAGAGGATGAGGAGTGCAGTTTATCAGGTGATGAACTATTTGAAGTTGATGTTGCCCAACAAAATATTTCAGAAGGTATTGAAATACCAGTTGATCTTCCTGAAATTTGCACAGATTTTCAACATTTTCAGTCAATACAGGAAAACCCAAGAAGTTATAACGATCACTCGTCCTCATGCTATATCCGAGTACACTTCATGGGAGGAGTTGACATGGCGGACAGAATGATAGCACATTACTCTCATGGCATCAAGTCTAAGAAGTGGTACCTTAGAGTATTTTTTCACGTCTTAAAATGTGTCCCTAGTGAATGCCTGGTTTTGCTACACGAAATCGGTTGATGGAAAAATGGACTTGTTGTCTTTCAAATCATCTGTAGCCAACACCCTCATTGCCAAAGGGTGATGTGACTCGAAGAAGAGAGGAAGGCCCTCATCAATGTCTCCAAACAACACTCCAACTCTTAAGAAAAAAAAGTAACGAGTAAACATAATTCCGGAACTGAGATACGACAAAGTTGACCACTGGCCACCGAAAGTCGAAAACGCCAGGAAGCAGCGATGCCGT
Organism: Homalodisca vitripennis; assembly: GCF_021130785.1. Lineage (NCBI taxonomy): Eukaryota > Metazoa > Arthropoda > Insecta > Hemiptera > Cicadellidae > Homalodisca > Homalodisca vitripennis. Next base: position 146,653,564 of record NC_060211.1, on the reverse strand, counting down.
TTTGAACACTGCAAGAAAAAAAAACCAGATTCCAGTGTAAAACATTTGTGGTTTACATGTATTTCCACACTGTATGGAAGCTTTCCATAGTAAATAAGATGTTATTATATGGATATTTCAATAAATAAATTGATTTTAGTTTTGAAATTTATTTTTTTTAAATAAACATTTTTTTATTTTACAAAATGTGACAATATTTAACGTTAAGAGATTAAATACATTTTTATGCATTTATAACTTAAACATAGTACTTATTTAATGCACATGTACCAGAAAATAAAACAAATTATAAAAAAGGTAACATTCATATTTTGTTTCCTTATTGCATGGTGGTGTCATATGACGTCAGGTCCGCCATTTTTTAACTAAGACGCAAAAAAATTTGAAAAAATTATTTTTGTTTTAAACAAGCCTATTTAACAAGAAAAACAAGTAAACAAATTTGTCTTTTAATTATTTAATAATTCATGCATGAAGAGGTTAAATGGTTTAAGTTGCGTTTCTACGGATATTATGTAACCTGTTCATTTGATCCTCAGCAATGGACTATTGACGAAGTATGTGTTGTTAGCATGTTGAGATAATAGCACACAAGGTATCACTAGGTATGTTTAGATTGCAGTTTCTGCCTTATCGGTGCGTTTGTTTCAAAAATGTGATTGTTTCAGTGACTACAGAAGTACGGTAGCGCCCAGCGACTCAGATCGAGAGAGCCGGCGAGACTCAGAGAGCTCGCACCGGACCCGCCTTGCTCCCGCGCCCGCCAACGACTCGGAGAGTGGCGGCTCTCACTCGCCCTCGCCCCGCGCTAGCCGCAAGCGACAGGTACCTCAACAAGTACCTCAACAACCATAGTCTTAATAATATTCTTCAGGGATTTCTGCTGTTATCAAAATCATTTACTTACTGCAAAACAAGAAAACAAGATTTTTTGAAGTACCTCGTTAATGAAAGGTTCTCTAATTTAATTAATTCACACTTGATTATCATTCTTATTTCATGATTATCTGGTTAAAGAAATATTTATTTAGGACCCATCCCATCATCGACGTAATTAGGTTTTTGCTTTTAGGATGAATCTGATTGAACATGTCAATACCCGCCACTAGAGAGTACAACTAAATAAATCTAAATTTAAATGACTTAGACAGGTCACATTCAAAGTAAAATAATTAACTTATTTAATACATGCTGAATTGCTGCTATATGTATTTTTTTTTTTTTTTGTTAGCGATTGAGGGAGGGGTGTAAGCCAGCTCATCCCCTTTAGTTAAGCCACTGGAACCTGTAGAAAGGTTTCGTTTTTTTTTAAGAAGGTCAATCATAATTTATAAACTATTGTGATCCTATATCTACTCTTAGTCTTCTAAAATTTTTCAAAACTAATTACTAATCATGTTTGTTCTTACTATAAATAAAATGTTGTCCGTATCTTACTCTGGATCATTCATAACCTAAACACACTATTCGCTGGAGGCTGGAGGCGTTATCTTCTTTCTTCAAACATATCCAAATCTTATGATATTTTAGTAAAAGTCCGTTAAGCATTTCATGTAATCTTGCAAAACTCTCCCATTGTTGGCTACTAAGTGGTTCTTTACAAAAATTACATCATTATGATAGAGATGGTTTTAGAGAGAGAAAGAGTCCTTCCAGACCCAGAGAATACCACTCATCCTTAGCTATTCATTCAGTCATATGAGCTTGCACCAACTAAATGTGAACCTTCTCATGTCCCTGTTCATGTAGAACTAGAACCATACAATACACCATTTCAGTCTCATGCAGTTAGTAGAAACCCAAACCTCAACATTAGTCACTTGAATAAAACAGGTTTTCTTCGGCATTCTGTAGTGAGGTCACTATTGCTTTTTGTGAACCATTCTGACTCTCCTAAAAATTGTTGTTACCCTGCTTCTAAGATATTTATTAATTTAACAGATCAAATCAATTGCTGTTACTAACTACGTCCTCATTATTAAATTGAATTATTTCTGAATACACTCATACTGAACCACGTCCATATCTTATTTTACTTTTTCTTTTTAATTTCAATTGAATACTAAAAAATACCATGTTTCATATGAGTAACATTTTTTGTTATTTGATTTAAAACCATTTAAAATAGAGTATTCACCTAAAAGTCATCGACCCATAGAAGAGTTTTCAGAAATTTACCATTAAATAATTTCCAAACTGTTTTTATCTTCCAAAACAAGAGAATTGAAAATCTTTTGGAGGCTGTGACATCAGCTAAAATAAGGGAGCACTTTCCATTTGTCTGTCACGGCAAATTAGAAATCACACCATGATTCCCAGGTACCTACAATTCTCAAAATATGTACTTTACAAGCCCAATATTATGTGTATTTCTGTAACAACTGATAAACTACTTACTTATGCTTATTAGTTGTAATCTGAATAAACAACTGAATCTGAATAACAACTCATTGTTGTTATTTTTACAAAAATTAAAGAACTATTCCTTGACCTCCTTGTGCCTACTCACACACCAAAATTTCTTTTCTTAGCCATTATCAATAATGTTGATCTTTTTACAGCGGATAAGGAACCATTCCTTGATCTCCTTATGCCTACTCACTCACCATCGTTTCTTTTCTTGGCCATTGTCATTAATGTTTGATCTTTTTACAGCGGATAAGGAACCATTCCTTGACCTCCTTGTGCCTACTCACTCACCACCCGTTCTTTTCGATATTTCGTGAGTGTCTTTTTATCCTGAAACGATTGATAGACGCCTGTAACGAGAACTCCTCACCACGCAGAGTTGGGGCTTCCAGACAAATAAATAGGTAATTACTAATGATTTTACCAATAACTACTTTGTATATATTGAGTATGCTGTTTGTCCTTAAATTTATTTATGTAAAACATCCTGGAATTAACTAATAGTAGTTACTTGGATCTCACCCAATCCGAGGATTGTGAATCAGGCTTGTCACTCAACTAATACTGACAAACCAAATACCAATCGTTTGCCTGATCATTTCCTTTAATTTATATTTATAACAGTGTTAAATGGAGGAAACACTACTTTTGTTGACATTTCAGGGATAGCGTGTGGAGTTGTCTGACAGGCCGAATGTTTGACGGGAAGACATCGGAAGTTGTAGTCCACGATGTTCGAGAAATAGAGACCTGGATCCTAAAGCTGCTCAGTGCGCCTGTACCTGTGCCTGGAAAAACTAGAGTCGAGGTAATATAATAACTGACAGTAAGATCGCTTTATTTACAATTTAATAAAGAAATACATAGGTATCCACATTTTGTAGGAGCGTAAAAATGTTGTCTTGGCAATGTTTAAATCACTTATATAATGCATTCTTTTGATAAAAAGTTAAAACTTCTTGTAGATTTCAACATGTCTACTATGGGATTTATCTCTTAAGTTGTCAAGTATATAAAGTTTGCGTATGAATCCTTGTCAGCTTCTGGCAAAGGATGTGGCAGTGCTGGTGTCAAATTGATTGGTCTTTATATTGATGTATATGAATCAATAACTAGTTCTTCTGCAAAATTTCCCACACATAGAAGTGTTGTATCTTAAATATTTTAATAGTATTTTAGGAACTCTGTTTTAGGGTTTTATTCACTAAAGAGTGGACAAAATTATCTTCATTTATGAAATCAAAAATCGATTATACCTTCCATTTAACTTAATTACACTAAAACATAAAACCAATATTTAATACTACAATAAATACTACAATAATAATAATAATAATTTTTTGTGAGGCCTTTTGATAGCAAGGCTATCTTCTTCAGACACATAAAAAAAAACAAAAATAAAATAAAAAGTATTAAATATTGGTTTTATGTTTTAGTGTAATTAAGTTAACAGTAACCAATATAAGCTCCATCTACAACATATACCTTCCATGTTTGATTACTACATCAAAGTAACAACTCATTGAGTTATTGTTATTGCTTTTCGACCTTTAGTCCAGTAGACTTACTTACGTTTTCTCTAGCCTAATTTTGGACAACTCTGTACATTGGCCATTCGAGTGGTTGATAATCAATTTCTCTGTTTCTCTTTACTGAGTAGTAATATTATGTCACCTATACTTAGCAGTTTGAAATAAGATACTTTTTTCTTCCTCTGGGCAGAGTGAGGGTTCATGTACAGTTAAAATACCTTGATTTTACAGAGGCTGAATATGAACACATTTAAATTAACATTTTATAAGTATGAGATTGCGTTGAGCCTGATATTTCTTCTAAAGTAGGTACCTTTGCAGGTATATGAATCAGAACTATTTCGCTATTCAGTTAATAATTTATTGTCGAGATTGAATATAGATAATTGAATTCTTCTAATTTTATGTTCCTGTAAAAATACTATGTTAAAAACGTTTTCACAATTTTTATAGTCCTAAAAACTTTTAAATGGTGCTGGGTTTTCAAGCCTTTTTAATATTTAAATAAAATTTAGATCAATTTCCTATAAGATACTGAGAGAAGAATATTTAAAAACTTTTATAATTCAATGAGGAATGGTAAAAGTTTTAAACAAATTTTAAGGGCATCTTACACACGGGCCTAAAGAAAAATGAATGGTAGAAGATATTATATATAAGATATATGGTAGAAGGATATAGTTTTTTTCCAGTTTGTACATGAAAGATGATTGAAGGGAATTAAAATACATGTTTTTTTTATAAAAATCAGTTCCACAAGAAAGACGTAGGCCTACCTAACAATGAGTAATTTTTTATATTATATCTTGTAAGAAAATAAATTCTCTAAGAATTAAATCGTTAAAAACATTTCACTTTCTGAACATGCTGTAAAAATTAACATTGTATCATCAGATTTTTTATTTGGATCTGAATAGGAAATTGCCTAAATTTCCTACAGTACTTTTAAGTTTCTGCAATTTATGAAGTAATCAAAAAGGTGTATTATAATTTTTCTCTATTCAGGGAAGTTACCTTAAAGGCATGTAACTTTAAAAATTTTAAAAACATCGTCCTAACCAAAATTGATTTTTTCCACCTTAAGGACTAATTTAGTATATTTTGACAGTTGTAAACAAATTATTGTAGAAATGAAGAATAACCTAAAAATTTACATTTACTTGAACTGCTATGTATCTGTACAGGTGGAAGTGTTATCCACAAGACTGCACCCACCTCTGACGTTTGCCTTACCCGACCATACTCGCTTCTCCCTCGTAGACTTCCCCCTCCACTTACCACTCGAGCTGCTCGGAGTCGAAACATGTCTCAAAGTCTTGACTCTAATCCTCTTAGAAAATAAGGTAAGGAAGTAGAACAGGTTTCAACATTAAGGTAATCTCCTCTTATAGAGAAAATTTTATTTCAGAGACTAAACCATTGTTATCATCGACTAAAAATATAGTAGAAGTACAGGAACTATTGATGAAAGTATTAAAATAGAATGAACATAAAATTAACTGTGAAACTACATTTCATATACTTGTTATTTCATATTTGCTTTTAAGCCACATTCATTTTTTATATTTAAATTATGAACAAATAAGAGATAGAATTATACCAGTTATTCTTCTGATTAAAGCAAAGCACACCTGCTTATTTTCTTATAGTCTTCATATTATCTTCTAATTTTTTATATTTAATTTAGTTCTCTAAAATGTATTTTGTTTTAATAGTAACAGAATCACAAACCAAAATGTTGAAAAGAATGGTTATATTTATTTTGTGTCAGTTCTAAATAGTCTTAATGGTTTCTGAAAGACTGGTATTGGCACATTTAACCATAATAAAAGAGTGTAAGCCAAGTAATTGGTAAATTGGTAAATTTCTAACAAGCAACTGCTAAAATTTAATTCAAATAATGTGGCTAAATCACACAAATATAAAGTTTGAATTTTTAATTTAGCATGGCATGAAGGACAATCATTGCTTTTCAAAAAGCCAATAAATATTGTACATTATTCTTTGTATCAGTTTATGCATAATCAATCATTGATTAACAGTAGATACTTTTAATACACATTAAATTGATATTTGGGAAGTGTAACCATTTGTTAATACAAAAATTATGGCTTTAGTATTCATTTATTTAGTTTCTTGTCATAAAAATGTGTATTCCTTTCAGGTGCTTATTCAGTCAAGAGACTACAATGCACTGTCGATGTCAGTGATGGCATTTGTCACCCTGATCTACCCACTGGAGTACATGTTCCCAGTCATTCCACTGCTGCCAACATGTATGAGTTGTGCAGAACAGGTACGAAGTTTATCACTGGTTTCTTGTAACAAGTATACCAATTTGAGACTGGTTTTCTTTTTTATCACTTGCTCTTTTCAAGATTCATAGCGAGAAATTCTGAAATTTATCCCATTTTAAGCTTCATAAGCTCTTGTTATTTTTATTAATTATTTTCTTGCAGTTATTTTTATCTAAACACGTTCATGGCATCATCATTTCTCCAGACTTTTTTATTTGCTGTCGAATTTTTCAATACTAATGGCAAAAAACCATAATCAGTTTTTTATATGTCAAATGTCTAAGTATAACAAGAAAGGTATGTAGGCTTTGCAGTTTTGTAAAAAACAATTATTTCAGTGTTTTTTTTTCAATTTTTCTCCGTGTACTCCAAGGGGTACCTAAAATAATTAATTTACCTTAAAAATTAAGCAATCATGTGCCTGACAGGGTAAGCAATAGTCTGGGATATTTATTTAAGTACGGGATCAAATTTAACAAGCCAACAAGACAGGCAAACAATAAAAACGCAATAATGAAATGTATATAGCAATGTGTACCCCATCGGGCGCACAACGCATTTTACAAAAGCCTGGTGTGTTCCTGATTGGGTATACGACAGCAGTTGTGAAAGATCATGTGTACCCGATGGGATACACGTCATGAACGTGTTAAACTAGTGGAAATACAAACTACAACTTCTATTTAATATGAACAATGAAAATGTATAGTGTACCTCACAATTGTTGAATAGAAATTTCAAAATTAAAAGTAGGTTTTGGTGTGTACATCTGTTTATTTGAACATAATCAGTTTTTTCAGTATTATTAGATTGTTTGAATAGAAAAATCTATTGCATCTACAATAGTTGAAAACAGTTATTAAACGTAAAACTAATAAATAACATTTTTTATGTACGTATGTTACTGTTAAAACTTGTTTACATTTTGAAAATACAAGTTTAACTGTTAACTCTTAAGAAACATGTATTAAAATAGTAATATTTTACTATATAATTTTATTGTTGATATATTTTTTTATTACTGAAGATTTTAAAATAATGTACTAACATTTTAAAATTGTTCCTGTTTTTCCGAAGTTATTGCTTGCTCCAACTCCTTTTGTCATCGGCATCCCAGCCAGCTTCCTCATGTTCAAGAAGAACTTCCGACTGCCGGATGACATCTGGCTGGTGGACTTGGACTCCAACAAGATCTCTCCTCCCACAGGCACCCTGGAGGAGATCCCTGCACTGCCTGAACCTGAGGGAACCATCCTCAAGAATCACTTAAGACAGGTATTATAATGTTTAAATTCCTTAAACACCCTTAAGTACTTATACTTGTTGTTATTCTACAATATTGAACCTCTTTGTCGATTAAATACACTAACTCATTGATTTAGTGCATAAGTTATGTTTTGCAAATTAAACTAATTTCTTGATATTATCACTTTATATGAATGAATATTTGCTACAAAGAGTAGGGATAAAAAGATTTGCTTTAGTTTGATGTGCACAATGTATCATAAGTTAATTATTTAGGTAGGTTAGATAGTTTTGCACTGAGAAAAACTATAATATTAGCTTAGTTTTACAATATCACTACTGATGTAGGCCTTTTTAAGTTTCCAAAAAAATCCCAAGAACAACACACATTTACACAAATGTTCTCTCTGTCTGAACGTAGGCGATGCAACTTATGGATCAGGTACGCCACAGAAAAACACTATACATTTTTCTGCATGTTTCAAAATATACTTCATGTTCTGCATAATGCTTTGAAGTTGGACTACAAAGTTTTTGCAACCCGATTGGTTCGAGATGGGTCTTACTCTCTATGATGCTCTGTTCTCGTATGCTGTTGGTAGCTATTCTGTATTGTGGTAAACAATGTAGTTACATTATGTGTTTCAAGTATTTTGTAGTTTTAGTTCTGTATCGCCATTTCGTGTTTTGACAAATCAATTATTGAAGGTAATTTATATCACGGATTATTCATAAAAATATGCAATTAAATTTAGTCCAAAAATATATGATAAATATTAAATAGATAAACTGCAAGGTCTGAAAATTATATATTTGTGTATTAAAACTGTTTGTACAAGAAAACAATAGATTTTCAACCTAAATATGAAGTACTTACTTCATACTTACCAGGATTTGTTTATCAGAATAGCAAAAGATTTGATTATTTATAATCTTTGCATATTTCTAAAGAGTAGAAATATTGTTAAGTAGTAATTAGGTTGTTTTTACAAGAAAAATGGTTGTGTTTTAGTAAAAATGTTTTTATAATAATACATTTTTGGATTCTATATACTTCATTGCTCTACATAAGTACTTTGTTTAGTTAAGAATTCATCATACAATAAAACTAATACTGTATGATACATTCTTTAAAGAAAATTTTGCCTGTTCTAACAAACTTGTGTTTATGTCCATTTTCACTTCTGCATCATCGTTGATATGTTTGTCACGAAAGCTGTGTTTGAGATGCCATAAAAGGTGAAAATAGCTCTGGAAGAAATCCAAGACCTTTGAAAAAATACTTTGTAGACAAGAACGTAGCCAGGAAAACAGAACAGGGTGGGGTTCAGACAACTGATATTTTCCTGTACTGGACTGAGAGTAAGGCCCCATTTTGTTCCTTAAAAAGTTTTTGACCCGTTTCCTTGTTGAGAATGATCTTTCAGCAGTACATATCAGTAATACTGAATTATTGAAATAATGATAATAATCGTTTACTAAAAAAGTTATTGAAAATTTAGGGGAGTCTGGGCCCCTTGGACCCCCTCATTGGCTACGTCCTTGTTTGTAGAGTATGGTTAGTTACCACAAATTTGGAATATTTTGTATTTACTGCAACTGTTGAATATTCATTTGTGATCAGAAATAGCCATCCTGATTAAGGCTTCATCATAAATATATAATTTTTGACCATTTTGAATTCTATGCCAGGGCCCATTTTTCCATTTTACCTTAACTCATAGCATTACCTTACACCTCACAAATCTAAGAACAAATGGTCGTGGATGATACGGTTATGGATGATACAGTTGTGAATGATACAGTTGTGAATGATACGGTTGTGGATGATAAGGTCATGGATGATACGGTCGTGGATAATACATTGCTTGCACTGATAATACATTCCATAATATGGTAGCCTGACTATTTAAAATCATGGTATAAAGCACTTTATGTCAGTTAAAGAGGTGGAAGGTGTTCACAGTAGGCCTCGGGAAGAATTCTACTTTTTTATAAGACTTGTGTGAACTACAAAGATACCCAAAAAACATCTTTTATTAATTCTTTGTACTCTTCATATTACAGCAATCATAACACCCTTAAAACTTGCAATATTAGATTACAGATGTACCTATTTATTAAACTAGCTAGTATATCAATTGTTTACCTGTGACAGCCTAATGTAGTCATATAGACACAGTAGTATCCACAGTACTTACACAGAGCAAGGTTATGGACTTAATTAATATGTGCTGTGATGGGTTAAAACAATGAAAATACAATAGTAATGATGGGAGGGAGGGAGACCAATTTTTTGTCAAGTTTGGTATTTCATTGTTATAAACTTTAGTTCCAAGACATTTGAGTTGCTGGAAACCTAGTGTAAAGAAATAGCAAGTATTGTTTTATATTCAAATTATTAAATGAATATTTTACCACATTGAGGTTACTATTAGAATTTAGATAACAATAGTTTAAAAAACTCCATTCTTATTCACTTGCAGTTCTAAAATTTAATTAAAGAAGTTACTGAATGTAACTATCTGAATTTACGTAGCTTCTGAAATAAATACGGCACCAAAGGCAATGTGCGATTATAAACACCTTCTTAAATAGAAGTGAGCATGAATGTGTATTTTAACAGCATATGTTCTCTGACTATTTTGCATATGAATTGGCGCAAATGTTGTAGGCTCTAATGCTTCAGTCTCTGTATTGCGCCGTCACTGTTTTTCTCTCGTATTGTGGTGTGGTAGTCAATTATTTAAAAATCGTATTTCTTTTTTGCATATGTTTTACCTCACTAGAAACGGAACAGAAAATACTTACAGACCTTCTGTTTCTGAGAAAATGCACACAATAACATTATTATTTTGGTTTTGTGTAATATGTTACAAGAAAATTCATAATGCATTCCAATGATTTGTATGTAGATATTTGTTTTATTTATATGCAAAACCCTTCTTAGAATGTAGATTGACTTTTATTTGAGTCATAGTTTTGTACACATTGAATGATTTGTTTTATTATGTTGCTCTTATTATTATTATTATTATTATTACTATTTCATTTTTATACTATCTTAAACCATTCTTATTTTAAGTTACGTAATGATAATAACATTTTTTTAATGTTAGACTTTGAATCCAATTATTACAATTTTTTAATCTTATATCCAGTTGTTTCTTTTTTCATAATCGTTTCAGTAATTTTTTACTAAACTTAAGATAATGCTTTTTTAAATTAAAACTATACGGTACATTTAACTATACATAATATGTTTATTTTATTTTTCTGTGGAACGGCTAAGTGCCAAGTTCAAAGCACAATAATTGTAATGTAAATGTAATGCAAGGCAAGTAAAATTGTGTTCTTTGAACCATTGCAGCTTGTAGTGCTTATTTCAGCTGGCTGGACAAATTGGTGTTTTGGCAGTGGATGTTTAAAATGTGCAGTTGAATTCAAGTGCACTGCAGTTTTATTTCTTTTTAATCATGTATGCAATTAAATTTTAAGTAATTAAACTTAATTTAAATAACTGATTTTGAAAATTAAAACATAAGTATAAATCAGTAAAATTTCCTCATACAGCTTTCTTAACCCTGCAGATTGGGTCAAATATCTAAATATATCTGACTCTTCCTGTACATAATACAATTATTGTGTGCTCAACAACATACAGTTACCAGATCCACCAGGCGTGTGCAGATATGGGAATCATTCTATGTTGAAAGTATATTACTGACAATGGAGGAATTGAAATGATTTACAAGTTCTGTCATTCTCAACAATACAATAAAATTAAAGTGACAAAGTTGTATAAATAAAAGAGAACTGGTATGATAGGATCTATACTAGCATCTATAATACTAATAATCATTTAATTGATTTTACTTCCATAAGTGAGGTATGTGGACTTACAACTTTACCCCCTTCATCTCCTGCAAGTGTGATCATCCATATAGCCTATACCTCAGAGTCATGATATCCTTAGTAAAAAGATGTCATTCACACATTCCAAGTACTCTGCAAGATTCCACGCAAAGCAATAGTGCAGATTGTAAGATGACATTACATTCATCGACCCTTTTCGTGCTTTCCTTCATTTCACACTGACACATTTCCAACACCGTAATAAGAGAACTCAGTTGACCTTGAACCTAGCCCTCGACTCTTTCTGTTCATCAATCAACACTCTATTGCAAAGTGTGTATATTTCATCTTCAATGAATTTGATTATTTATGTCACAACAATGAATAATCCTGATAATCCTGGAAAAGAAGATGTATATAACTCCTAATTACTTAACTTGCATCTGATAATAATGCTTCTATATTTTCTGTTCATTTATAATACATTCAGACTTGGTAGACACATACCCCTTTTTTTTTACTGAGCTTGGTTTTTCAAGTGCTGGTAAACTGAAATTTCTGTATACCTGAAGTTTTTTGTCAGATTTCAAAGTAATAATGTCTAATGAATGTCATAATGAAAAATGTCTATAAATACCTTAAATTAATTTGAACTAAAATTTGTGACTTCTGAGACCTACTTAATAATATCGATGATGATGATAATTGAGGGATTGCACTATTCTGAGCTGATTTTGCAGGCCCTGAGTAGTCTGTCTGGACCCACACAGCAAGCTAACACTCTCAACGCCAACACGACAACACCACGCGAACTCAGTAACATGCTGCGCAGGGAGAGTGTCAACCCAGTCACGCCAACTTCGCAATACCAACAAATCAACCTTGGGTACTCCATTGTGTTCTTTCACTTAAAAAAGCATTTGTGCAGTCCCATAATTTAGTTCAACGTCACATAATCAAAGCCATAACTTTATAAATGTATTAATTACTACTAGTACAGGCTACTTAATAGTAATTGGTCTACTAATTAGTTCTTATTATGAATAGTGAGTTGCCTGCTATGATTTATATAGTATAGATAAAGTGCTGTTCAGAGAGTGAAACTGTTTTTGTAAGTGCCTTGAAATAACTAGAATGGTAGAGAAATATTTCATGATAAACGGTTTTGTGATAGTTAAATTATTGTAGGCCAGCGTGAAGGAATTCTAAAGTCAAAGTTCTTTGCTTTTCAGTTAACAAACTCATGATGTAAAGAACAATGGGGCTCTATGTAATTTTGAAACGGAATTTGATTTTGCATTTATGCCCCGATCAAGAATATGTTCATGTACCCAGGTTTGAAAGCCTATTTCAGTCTAAACGTGTATACCTATGGCCATTGTAGTTTATTCCAGTCTAAGGTATTTCTAGTGCCATAGTTGAGTTTTTCCAGAAGAACAACTAAGACATGTTTTATAACAGTTTTAAATCTTTAGTAAAAGTTAGATAGTAACTTTGTCTTAGATATCTGCATTACACTAATGATCAAGCACTGCATAGTTAGTAAAGTTTTGTTACTTCTAAGCTAACTCTATGCTTTCAATACTATGAACATAAAGAAATTTAAAATGGTATTTAAACTAATTAAACATATGACTGTGCTGTCACATTATAATGTTTAAAAAGAACAGTTGCTTACAAAAATATATTTACTATCTGCTGATTAAGCCAAAAAGAAACTTTTGAAGACCAGTGGGGACTTTTGATGCGAGAGGGATTTTCAAGGTAGGAATATGCCTTTATGTTAACCAGGGACCCTAAGAATGTCCGTATAAAATTTCAATATAATCATTCCAGTATATTTTATGTGATTCAGTGACACACATACAAAAACTTGTAAGGGAAGAATAGGAGGTAGAGTACTACTCTGTAATGAATTATGATTTTTGTATTGTAACTTTTGTAAATGTAAGACGTTTGTGTTTCCAGATACTCCCCTCAGGCCAGACAGCCTGAGCTGATGCAGGGAGTGCCAGGCAGTCAAGGTGTCCACCCTCCCGCCTCTTTTAATCCCTTCATCTATGGCAACGACGTAGACTCTGTGGATATAGCCACCAGAGTTGCCATGGTAGGTTCCACGACTCATTTTGTTCTTGGCAAACACTGCCTTTATCACATTATTTTTTGTTTTATAAACTATTGCAGTTAACAATCAACAGCAGAATAATTAAATGGATTCGTTTCACACAACAAAAGTTATTAATTCAGTTTTTGTTATTTTTTTAAAAAATATTTTTCTTGGCTTGAGAAAATGTATAAGGAAATATTGTATTCCCAAGCTTTAAAAATGCAAACACTTTAATTCTTTAATATAATCCCTAGAACAGGCCTCTCTGTTAAACTACTCATGTTTCTTGAATCAACCTTTTCCCATGTAAAACATTAATATTAATAATGTTTAATTTTTGCAACAACAGGTGAGATTTTTCAACTCGCAGAACCTTCTGGCTAACTTCACCGAGCACACTAGGACTTTGAGGCTTTACCCTCGTCCTGTGGTAGCTCTGCAGACAAACAGTTTCCTACGCTCAAGGCCACGAGCTTCCCCCTTCCTCAACAGATTCGCCAGGACACAGGTACACACCCTTGAAACAGAACTTTCATGTGTAACGTATAAAATTAAACTCATTAACAAATGCAAGACTGTATAAAGTATTAAGGCTATTTGATAGACCCAAATGAGGATTTTCTGTCACAGACAGAATAAGAATAAAAATGAGTACTGATCCTGTAGCATCCAGGATGATAGTATAAGGTTTATTTAAATTTTTCAAAAATAAAGAAATACCTAAATAATATACACCATTTTTGAGTCTCTTTTGTGCAGTAAAACTTGTATACTGTATATCTGTAAATTTCTTTCACAAAAATTCTTTCAAAAGATGAATAAATGATTTTTTCTGAGTAAATCACCAGAAGAAAGTAAATTTTCCACAGAATAAAACAATCTTTTATAGAGAAAATTATTAAGTTTATGTTTAAAATCGTTATCAGTAAGTTGTCGAATTACTACTCACTAAATTGAATTACTATATTATAAAAAAAGTAATATCGGTCTGAGAACACAGTAAGTGAAAATGTGTTTTTGTAGGCTGTGGAGTTTCTGGCAGAGTGGGCTCTAACACCCAGCAATGTGGCATTCCTGCGAGTGCACACCGGCATGTTCGACCCTTCCATCATTGGAGATAAGGCCAAGTGGTTCGCTCATCAGCTGGAACCCATAAATTTTCCAGTCTGGGATAACAACAGCTCGCTCAGTGGTGCTCTCAAGTACCTGCCACAGCAGGAGCAACCAACAGGTACAATCTTGTCTTCTTCAAGGTGAACATTACATTTTGGAGATTATCTGTGTTTTTCTTTTTTAATCAAACCATGCCAGCCAAGTATTCCCATAAATTATATATAAATTTGTAACTAAAAGTCGAATGTGTAAAATAAACCAATATGTTGGCTCATAACTATACTCCAGTTTCCAGGCTACAGCTATGATCATAACTTATAGATATGGCCAGAGTGTTTGGGAGAAGTCTGACTTCAGCTCACAGATGTAGAGATGTCACCCTAATCATTAACTGTTTGATTTAGAGTGAAGTCATTGTTTTGAAACGTTCAACAAAATTAAATTGCAGCAATAGGAAAACCCACTAATAGGATTTGTTAACACAAATATACTGCATCAATATTTTTATTTGAATTTGACCTTTAAAATTTGGAAAATGCCTAGCTGAAACCATCTTTACAAATGATGTTTTTGCCAAGCAGCACCTGATTCGCACTAACTCACACATAAAACAATGTACACCATTACACACTAATTAAACTCTCAAATAACCTAAAACAACTAGACAGTATTAAAATAAATTTTACAATCCTCAATAACTTTCATACTTCCACTACTATAAAAGTGCAGTATAACAATTGCAAGTTTTACTGCCAAAAAAACTCGAAATTAAAACTATCCTAATAGTGATTTAATGTACTGTTTGATGTTAATGATATCCCATACTGTACCACAAATATAACAAATAAATCTAATTTTGCCCGCACATCCTTCTTAAATTATTATAGGAAGAATAATGTTTCACTTCACTCTTTTGGACAATCAATTTTTAAAGTTTAATTTTGCTAGTTACTGTATCTAAAACACTCATGGTAACGTTATGGTAAGGCAATTTTACAACAAATATTGACTCTTCAACAATTGTTTGAATACATACACAATTTTAGTGGCCTTTGATATATGCTATGTTAAATTACCACTACAACCTTTTTAGAGCTTTAAAAATTAATGCCGAAAGGAAAAAGTAATAATGTAACAATTTGTAATAATGCCTAAGTGTACCTCGGAAGGAGATAATTATCTTACCTTCCTGTGCCAAAATAAAATTCAACTTATATACTGCTTTTATCTTCTATATTATATTTAGGGTTAAACACTTAACTTTTGCTTGCACTCACATCTTTAAATGTTTGGAGGGAGGATATTGAGATTAAATATTATTATCAAGTATCTTGAGTTGTTTGTTTCAGATTATATACTGCTTTTGTTAAAGATTTTGGACTTATTTCGTATAAACGCATGGTCAATACTAATTAAATTGTACATATGACTCTTTTATATTGTAATAAAAAATAATATTACTCAGTTTTTAATCTGTTAAAAATCTCTGAAATACTTTATGTTACTTGTACAAATCCGAATTATTACCCATGTCTTAACTGAAATACCCATATATCAGAAGATTATCTCTCAGCTGTAACCCGACAAACACAAGTGACGTTAAGTTTTTAGAGATTTTTTAACAGATTAAAAACTGAGTAAAATTATTTTCTTATTGCAATATAAGGACTGTCCAGAAAGTAATACATGTTTTGGCCTGCTGCTACAATGTACAGAGCTAGTTGCACATTTTTATGTACAGAAAAGAAATAATGTGTGAAAGGGGAGTGAAGCAATCGCATATTGATTTAAAAAATGGCCGTATTAAATTTAATTATGTGGACCGCATTGTTAAAGCCTACCTTTGTGACTATGATGAAAATCAACAACAAAATTCGTCTAGATATTAGTTTCACAATTACAGAATGTTTTGTACATTTTACACAGTTTGGTTCACGTAATCCTGGTGGAAAGCCTTGACTACCTCAGATGTGCTTAGTATCATCTTATCTTTGTTTTCCCAGATGAAAGTGGCTCGGACTCTGAAGGAGCAGACAGTACAAGCTCCTCATATTCTTCACTGAGTGATTTTGTCTCAGAGATGGTCTCATCAGATCTGTCACCAAGTAAGTTGAATTCTCGCTAACAAGCAATTAATATGAATCTCATTAAAATGACTGAATTAATGAAAGCTCATATTATCAATGAATTCATGACAACAAATACATGATACCTTTTAAGGTAGCCAAAATATGAAGTATTGAGTTTTGTAGTTTGCATAAAAATCACGAATACCACCCTTACGTAACCAAATAATAACTTTGTAGGTTTCACCACACCGGAATCAGGGCCGGTGGGTCTATCCAGTGGTGTGGATGTACAGGCTGTCTACCACCCACCTTCAGTCCTGCAGGTCCCCGGGGATATGGAAGTGCTCCCAAGCTCCCCTCACTCCCCAGTGTCCTCCTCTGCCTCCTCTGAGAGTGACCTGAGCCCTCAGGAGCTGAGGCCAGAGATGGTAGGTGGTTCCCCCCTCCCCCATGGGATCCCTTAGCCTCACAGTAGCTGCACATTGTAGCTGCCTCCGTTCCTAGTTCAGGGCATATCTGGAATTTTAACAATAAACTCTGTAATTGTTTCCTGTTGAAAAAAAACTTCTGAAAATCCTGCAAATCTTACAAATTTGTCTGAAAATAATGTTTTTCTAAACTACTAGTTGGTTTACTTAAGTAGGATTCTACCTGGTATAATCTTAAATGGTGTGTGATTTTAATTATTGAGTGTTCCTCCTGTATTTCTGTAATTCTTTCACCTGATATGCCCTTGAACACTTTGTAAATATATAGCAAAATATGATTAATTTATAAAAAGTATATAGTAGAATCTAAGCTTCATTAAACAGTTTATGTATCCATCCTATATCAACCTGGTAGTAACCGTACTGAATTATTAAACTTAAAAAACTGATAAATAATTAAAAATTATTCTTAAAACCGAATTAAAGTTAAAATTACATGAGTTTTGGTGTTAGTTACTTTAATTTGATAGAGTGTTCTGAGATAAAAAGTATTCACTTGAATGCAAAAATGTTTTAAAAAGTATTTAATATCACTTCCATAAAGAGATAATTCCAATTTAATTAGACTATTAAATTTAAATAACAAAAAGGATGGATGCAATACAGCTAAGATAAACACAAGTTGATATTAATTGATATTACTGACTTTGTTTAATATAATAAAGTAATAGACAATAGATTTACATTTAATTTTTTATATAAATGTTTCAAATCACTTTTATTTTTGTTTGTTTAACCAAATATTCTCTGAATTGTAATTCAATAATCATTTTTAGTAACCACTGAACATTGAAGACAATATAGAAGAAAATTAAATAAAAGTTATTTAATTTTTCTTATTAATTTAATTATTTTTAATGTTATTTATACTTATTTTATTATTGACTGAAGGTATTTTTAGCTAACTTAGCTTACATATTATAAATTCTAGCCCTATAACTGTATAAAAATATAAATTAATTAAGAAAAAATTAGTTCAAACAATATACTATAAAAGCCTAAATATAAAACTTATGAAACTATTACAATATATTATTCAGACGTACTAATGCTCTGTAATAAGTTAAAGTTTTCTTGTAGTTAAAACTAACTCTGATATTAATATTTTAAAAGGTATTGTTATATAAAAGCTTAATATTTAGCTAAACATTAATTAGCTTTATGACTTAAGAATGTTGAAAAAAATCACTAATCAAAGATAGTAAATTAATAAGTATGCAGGATTTAAATAAATGATAAACTACTTTGTCCCATTACCTCCACCTGCACTGTACAGGCACTGCTTGTAGCGTAGTCAGTAGTCTTGTGTGCAGGAGTCATGTAGTCAGGGAGGAGAGTCGGACAGCAACTCTACGCCGCGTACCGTTGTCAGCAACAAGTCCTCTGCGCAGACACTCAGCATGGACTCGGACACTTCTGTTATAGAGACACCTCGACCCTCTTCCACCTCTACCACCCTATCCTCCCGTAGGCCTGTGAGTACCTTGCCGTTTTTATAATTCATTAAAGGCACACAATAATTAAAATTGATTTCAAAATCAAAGCACAGAAAAATTAAAATTAAATATTTTGAAAAAATCTTACATTACTGAAACCAAAATAAGAACATACAAGGGGGTACCAAAAAAAACCGAAATAATTTTTTCAAAAGCTATATATTTTATGTTTTTATATCACAATCTTATTCCTTTCAAAGTACTCTCCAATACACATTATACATTTTCCAATCGGTGCTTCCACTGTTTGAAACATTTTTTGTACTCATCTTCAGTACAGCTCCTTTTTTATTTTTTCTTCATGTTGTCTATGTCGTTGATATGTTGAATCTGAGCCCTTTCATGTTTCTTTTCGTGCGTGGAAATAGGGAAAACTACATGGAGCTATGTCAGGTGAGTAAGGTGCACAAGGCAGTGGAACCATGCCATTTTTGTCAAAAAATAGTTAACAGAGATGGCTGTGTGTGCAGGTGCATTGTCATGATGGAAAACCCTTAAATCTGCCACAAATCAGGTCTTTTTTGACAAACAATTCAGCGTAATCTTCTAAACCTTGAATGAACTACATCAAAAAAACTAAATGAGCATTGTTTTGATGATCATCTACCATTGGCTTGATTGCTGCTTTGTTTCTGGGTCATAACCGTAACACCTGGACTCATTGCCAATAATGACCTTCGATAGGAAATCAAGATTGGTATGAGTGCTTTCAAATCACAGCATGTTTCAACTCGTCATTCTTTCATCAGTCATCAGTCAGAAAGCGAGGCACAAACTTGGCAGAGACATTTCTCATTCATAAATCTTCAGATAAAATTCGCTGAACCCAGTTCCAAGATAACCCACTAATCACTAAGATTTGATTAATGGTCTGTTGACGGTCTCAAAATTACAATTTCTGTAAATTTTCTGAAGATATTCATCTGTTTGGGTAGATGAAAGATGTCTGGAACGAGGCTTGTCATCAATGGAAATGTCACCATTTTTAAGCAGAGAAAACAACTCATACATTTGAGTTTTTTCCCAAAGTGGCATTTTTGTAGGCTGTGTTCAAGATTAATACAGTTTCAATGGCATTTTTAACAAGCAGGAAACAAAAATTCACAGATGCTCTTCACTCAAACTTGCCATCATAAAAAATGAAAATAGCTCACAATAACACTTGCAAAAACTGTCACTAAATAAGAACAGAACAACCAGATTGACGATCCAGGCGGCACTGAAGTGGCGATGAGTTACGCTACGACACCTAGCATCAGTAGTTTGTACAGCAAAAGCCCCATCCACAGCGTAGCTATTCCGGGAACTTTTGGGTACTCCTTTATATCTCGAAAGTTTTGCTCCCAAATATTGATTTTATCCTATAACCTCCTATTTCACTGATAAGAGTCTTTTTGTAATCTAAGTAATTAGGCTTTCTCTTTGAGTTTTTATTTGTTAATTTTCTAGTTGAGGGTAAAATTGTTAAATCCTTAAATTTTCTTGATAGTTATCCTGCTGTTACTATTGTATATGTTGGGAACTAGAATGAGAACTCTGAGTGGAACCTATTGACAATATTTCTTTGTGTTAGTAAAGTTGTATTTGAATAGACTCATGTGACTTTATTCATAAACAGCAAAAATATGATTGTATGTTTGAGATATATACAACATGTACTCTTGACGAGTGGGCTGAATGTTTTACAACAGGCACCACCGATGAGCCCGGGGCCGGCAAGGCAGATGAGTATCGGCAATGTGTTGGCTCGCACTGCGTCTGTCTCGTCTGGCTCCCCGCCTGCGGTGACACGCCAGGGCTCACAGTCCAGTCTCATTGACCATCTGGCCACTCATGCCAAAGAGCTGGTGCGCGAGACCCGCCAGGGTAGTCAGGAAGGCATACTGGCACACATGGACAAGGTAATTAATTATCTTCCTCTTATTTGTTATATGTTATGTTAATTATACTTCATGTTAATCTTGTTTATTAGTTTACTAGTCTAAGAATATTAAGATTTATAATACCCAAAAGTGAATTATTGAATAAGAAGAATGATATTAAAAAAAACTATTTACTCAGAGATATACATGGAAATACAAATGAGTTGTTAAGTCCCACAATAATAAATGCTACTATGATACTCGTAGCTTTTAAGACTCAGTACAATGAGGCACATATATTGAGTATTCAATAATTAATATATTAATAGATTTTATTAAAATGGAGGCATGCACATTGAAAGTAGTGTTGTGACAAGACTCCTGTCACAACATTATAATATATAATGATATATTATAAAACCTGAATAGTACAACAACCTTTATGTTTCTCCTTGCAAAACTATAATGCAATTAGTTCTTTCCATATTTCCTTTGAACAAACAGAATACGGCATAATCAATTAGGCAATTCTGTTTCTGGTTTCATTTCCTGTAGATTTTAGTGACAATACTATACCAACTAATTTCTAGTCCAGGCACTTCACTCGATATCTGTTTAAGACCTCTTCAGAACCCTCTATTGCCACTGAATATATAGATTTTGTAAAGCACATATCATGTGGGTAACCTAGAGTAACATTAGTTATTGGACTCTTGATAATTACTATACCAATTAAAAGACAGGTCTGATTTTGATTCAGTGATGATACTGTCTGTATATACTCTGGATTCTGTAGATGGGGGAATTTAATCAACACTATGTCTTGGATAGTATTACATAATTTGATTTGGAATGCTTTACTCTAGGTGTTAATAAAATATTTTGTTTCTGTATAATGCTTCTTGTTTTGGATACATATGCACATTGATGCACTAAAGGAAATAGAAAAACATATAAAAGGCTATTTTCTGGAGTTTCTTTCATTAGCAGGTTACTAACAGCGAAAAGTACAAAACTTTCAGGTTTGTTGCCTGTGAGGATAGTAAGTGTTCAACTGCTTCTGTTATCTGTGGTAAAGTGGTTGCAGCAGTGAAACTCAGTGGAACAAAACTTGTTCTGCATCAAGTCTAAACCAGAACAATGCTTGTTCAATATGTTCCCATTCAAAAGATCTGATCAGTTTTTTGGATTTGAATAGCGGAATGAGGTCCGGTATTCCCATGCAGCAATATTTGTGCTTTACCCTTTCATAAAAATTTTGAGTGATGTCTTTGGTGTGTACAGCTAAAATTGGTGAATAATAAATATATGAATTTTCTACTCAATATCTGTTGGTGAAGATCCAATTGGAAAGAGGTAAAATTTAATTTGTGAGGACTCGGAATGATGAGAGATGTAATGTAGAGCATGCCTCGACTAGATAGATCTGATCTATTCATTATTCCCACCTGCATTTAAAATAGAGAAGTAAAGTGTTCCAATTCTAGTTTTTGAGAATAAAGAATGAAAGGATGGACAACTTTTAGTATGGGTTTGGACGTAAACTTAAGTATGATTGTTAGATTCACTAGACAGTTCTATGCACTATTTCAACCAAATTAATTATGTATTTACAAGTTAAAGTATTTATTTATAGCTGAATACAGAACTGTTCTTTCAAGAATAAGACGAGCACATTGTTCTTTTAACCTTCATTAGAAAACATCATCATAACAGATGCAGGATTATAAAACTAAATTTTATGTTGAGTAATTTTAAATCTACATGGGTGATTAAATCTATGGTACAGTAATAATAAGATTGTAGATCAACAACTTTTTCTGCAGTGTATTGAAACATAAATTATATTAAAACTTATAGATGGAACTTTTTTAAGTTTTACAGAAGAATCCTGATTTATAATCGTATAAAATATGAATGACAATTAGTTTTGTTGTTTTCATTAAATAATTGTTCTTGTTTTACACTTAGACAGGTTGTTAGAGAAATTTATTTCAAAGGCTGTTTCCAGACACAAAATTTCAATTTACATTTCTTGACAGTCATTTCCATAAGGTTTAAACAACACATTAAATTCACAAGTATTTGCAAAAAAATGTGCATGCACATCCCTACTAAAAGTGATTATTATTCAGGTGTATTTTTGTATAACTCTCATCTTTATTTCCCTGGCTGTCACAGGGATACGACAAGGTATTGAGTATCACAACTTGTAATGTAACATTGAATCTTTCTTAGATGCAAGTCTAGATTATATCATTACATTTGTGGCCAGCTGCAGGCTTTATATTTTAATACAAAAATCCAAAAATGTCAGTTTACGTAGCAAGGTGTGGCTAGAAAATAACCAAACTGTCATTACTGCAGCATGCCAACAAACACTAGGCTAAAATAAGAGAGAGTGGTTCCCATTATCCTTCTCCTCTTCCTACTGAAGTTTCGTTTTTCCAGCTCTCTCAGTTTGCTATTCAATGTTAATAGCAAAAAAAATTATTTCCATGAAAAACTCATATGTGTTAAAAACAATGGACTTGACAGAGAAACTTGATCACGGTTTTGGAAGATTTACTTAATTTTATCATTTGCATAGCCGTTTTTACAAGAAGTTAGCAAATCACGTACTTGTGCACAAACAGCGGGACATATAATGATGTGTGAATGAAATTTTTAGTAAAATATAATACAGTCCTCCACAATCACCACTCATGAATGTATCACTCATCTTATATAATGCCCACCTACTTTTTCCTTATAGTCAAATCAGTGTTGACAAAAAATATTTGAGCTTGTTGAAGCAGTGTAAACAAAAGCAAAGGAATTTGTGAATATCCTTATATAAAAACACTTGGTAGCCATCAATGATAGTATAACATTTTCCAGTCTCAGTCTGATTTTTTCTAGCCACACTTCATAATATTGTACATTTAATATTTTATGTCTCAAGTAGGAAAAATAGGGTAATAAATTATAATAACTTAAACATATATTTCAAAACTTTATTTTAATCGCTTTGTTCAACAATCAATTTTAATGTTCATCCAAACAGTTTCAAATGTGTTTTTTTGATGTTAAATCAGATGGAGAATGCTTGCCAAAGATATGCTTTTACTGCCATGTTATATGACTTTAATTTTGGCATCATTTGGAATTTTTGTGTTTTGATAAAATTTTACTCATGTGCAAAATGCTGCTATGCTTCGGTTCATACAGTGAGTCTCATGTAGGCACCATTTTATTGCTTATCACATTTAGATATTATTGAGTAGACCTCACTCTAACATGTTGGCTGCACTGATGCCTCTTTCACAACTAGATTCATTCACTAGACAGAAAAGTTGTATTGCAATGCAAATTTAAAACTCCGTTTGGAATCAAATCTGTCTTTAAATACCTAATATAATTATTATAATTTGAATTGTTTTACCACTAAACAAATGGGACACTTTTTGAAAATATAATTAAGCTTCTTTTAAGCATGCTGTATAGTTGTACATATAAATTGAATTCTTGGTAAACTAATTAAATATAGGTATTTATTGGCTTGCATCAGAATATAATCACTGTATTGCAGATAGAGAAGTTTATTTGGGTATTGTTGAACAATTAGCATAATATCACCAGTTATATGCTCTGTCAATTATATTGGTGAGATGATCAGATTTTCATTTCTTCTCTAGCAAATTGTTAAGAGCAACTAGTTGCATTTCAGTGGTAGCAATTTCAAGTAGAATTTGCTATTGTGTTTGTCTCCACATGTTGGTGAGTCTAACAAAATAATTTACAAAATGAAAACATCCCTTTTATTCATTTGTTATGACTGCCATTTGCATAGACAGTAAAAATCGTTTGGCTTGTTATTCATGGATGTAACAGAGCTGTTAATTTGGGATGGAAACTAAAATTAGTGATTATTAATCTGTTCCGTTGATTGAAATTTTGTTTTCAGTAATTTATGGTATGTTACAGTAGTTGTTTACAAAAAAAGTGATCTGTATGCATGTGACTATCAGTTGCTTTCAAATTGTCTCAAGTGCCTTGTGCTTTAGCCAAGCAAAATAGTGGACTTGACTTGAAAATTTCAGCATTAGTGCATTTATGCTTACCGACTGCTATGAATCATTGTACGGTGAATTATATCTGTACTATGTTATTCAAGCAAAGATTGCTTCTTTCTGGAGTGAAAGTGGGAAAGATCCAGGGGAAGGAATGTACCAAACTTTGTACTGGATTAAAGTCCCGACCGCTTTCTGTGACTAACCTTGAATTAATAAGGTTCAATCTCCTGTGCAGTTATGTGGCCTACTATGTGCAAAGTAAGCTGATTATCTTGAAGCCTTTGGAGTATGTTCTGATTGGGATAAATTTGCTCCTCATTGTTCAGTGTTGTCATATCAGACAACCATCTACTCTTTTAGAGCATAAGATCTATTCTAAGTACCCAGTCACTGTATTACAGTACTCTTTGTTCAGAAACATTTTTCTAACAATTGAGTCGTATGTTCCTTCAGTATAAATCTCCATGCTAGTTTTTAGTATAAGACTCAAAATGTTATGAAGTACAATATCCATGTCAGCATCACAGAACTTGTTCAAGTCGGTCACACCCATGCAGTAGAGTTATACATGGAAGACACCATTTACCATTTCAAAATCTGTATGAAACAAAGGTCACTACAGACATGGCCTACCCAAGACCGTTCACTATCAGACCGTTGTTCACCTTCTACATCTGTCTTTTGGAGGGTTTGGTCTATCAAGCTTCAATACTGGCCAGCTCTACAATATCCTTCTTCTGTATATTGTGATCTGCTTTAAGGTCACAAATTGATTGGAATTACACCAGTTATGGACTGTGTGGTATGCAGACTCAACCATGTCACAGTACTATCTGTATAAATGCATACTGTCAGGTCTCAACTATATAGGTACATCATGGTTTGTGATCAAATGGCTGAAATTGCTGGTTAATCTTTGTGTCTCTGTGTACGCTTTTTAAATTTAAATGATTCTATTATATAACATTATCCAACTAATTCTGTATCTGGCTGAATTTAGTGTTATGACAACTTCAGTACCTATCCTCACAAGAGAATCTTGGATTTCTGCTACTCATCAGTCTGATTTCAATTTTAAGATAGACTGATTACTAGTTAAAACCTGGAAGGTATGCGAGTATTGAGTGAAGTTCCATTTCACCCTCCCCTTAGTGCAGCAACTGAAATCTGACAGTGGTACAGATTGCCTCCTAGAATTTGGAATCTCCAGCAGCTATCCAGTGTATTTTATATGAAGAGGTATTCTCATTGTCTCATCTGAATTGTGCATCTGTTTGATATCAATATTCAATTCAATTTTGGATATTGAATAATAATCATAATGTATGGAAAATATCACTACAACTATTAACAAACCATCATGTACCCTGATATTATAACTGTTCCAGCCAGCTGACTTTTAACACCAAAGAGCATAGAAGAATTGAGCAAGAACATTTTCCATAAACTTATGTACATTGGAAAATTTACTCTAGTTTGCTATTGTGACTGTTCCAGTTGACATTAACAGCAAAAAAGGCAGCAGGAGAGGCACAGAAGACTGCGATAGAGGCAAGCAAGACAGCAGCTGGAGTGAGCAAGAACACGTTTGAGGACCTAACATATGTTGGGAAGAGTACTTTTGGAGACCTGACGAAAAGTGCCAAAGAAGTTGCTTCTAAAAAAGGTCTCTTGAAGGTAAGTTTTAACTACTGATATTAACTACTTCGGGCTTTGTATTGTGTGTATGGAAATGGAATAGCATCGTCTGGTATAATACAACAAGAGAATCATTCCACATTCCATTCAGTTCGAGTGAGAGAGTACTTCATATTTTTTTCTATCATAGTTAAATACATGAATTTGATGTGCAACAAGGACCGTTTTTAATGCATTGAGTTTGCTATCTAATAGTTAATACACAACTGTGTATTATTATTTTTGACCGTGTCCTAAACAACATTAAAGCTTTAATTTTAACCTATTTAACCCTTTGAAGAATGTGATATTGTTTTTTCAATCTCGCTTGAGTTTTTGCTATCAAGTTTCATTGGCCAAAATGAGCATATACGGATTTGTGCTCGAGGGCGATGCTTTGGTGTTGTTTGTTTGTGTTCCAGAACCTTTCAGTGTTTTTGTGTTTGCTATAGGTTAGTCTACTGTTTTATATCCTTTTGAGTATTTAGTTTCATATGTATTTTATTTCTTTTCAAGTTTGCTGATTATTGCTTCTTTTTCATTGTCATGATCTTCAAAAGACTTCATGAGTTCTTGAATTTCTTTTCCTTTCTCCCATTGACTCTCTATGTTGTGGACCATTTCTTGTAGTATACTGTCTTTATGATATGCTCCATTTCACTATTTCCTCTTCACATTTGTTTTTATTCTTCAATTCAAGAATTTTTGCTTGTAGTTTAAAATTTTCCAGACTCATTTTCAGCAAGTCCTGTTTTTAAGCTTTTGGTTTTCAGAGAGTAAAGTGTTTACTTATCTCTTCAGCCACAGTGAATAAGGTTACGTTTGTTTTGGGAGTTTTCAGTTTTATCTTGAGGTTTGGTATTTATACTCTCGTTATATGTCTGTTCGTTATTTTGTATTTTTATTTTTTAGTTGTATGATCTCCATGGCTTTGCTTATAGTGTTTGTACAGAAGGTCCAAGTCCAGATATCAATTTGACTATTGTTTTGTTTCTTTATATTGGGTTTTGTAATGTTTACACACCTAACGTGGAACCATTTGTTGCATTGTTTCATGCAGTGAATTTCCTGAATATTTGACACCAATTTCACACTCTTCACATAAGAAATGAATCAGATGTATTAGAATTATTTATACTAAGTTAATACTTCAGTGAAATTTATGATTGTTGTTTCTTCCTTTGTCATATAAAGCTGAACAAGTTTATTTAATCTTGAATAGATTTTTGCCATTGTATCAGTATATTATTTGTACTTAAAATTGTAAACAATTTGAATATCTTAAATGGTTGTAGTTAAATTGTATAGAATGATCGAAGTGCCCTTTCATCGATTGGAAACTTCAAAATTAAGACGTAATGAATGTATTTAAGAAATGTTTGTGGTGTAATTTCAGGCTCTGGGAGACTCACGAGAGAGAAGGGACTCAACAGATCAGACTCCGGTTCCTCAGACATCCCTGGTACAGTCAGACCTCAGTCGTCAAACTGGCCGGGACTTCTTCAGCAACATCAGCAGCGACCTCAATGGCATCGCAGCGCAGACCACCAGCATCTTCAGTGACCTCTTTGGTATGTGAACATTTCATTGTCAAGCTTTATCTTACATGAAGACTTAGACTATGCACATTATGTAGCATTCAAAGACATTTACAGGCACAGTAAACTACCAAGGAAAAATAATACCTAATAAAAGCATGAAAAGGATAAAATATTCATTAACTGTTTTACAAAGAAATTAAGATATAAATAAATAACTTACATGGAGTGAAATAAAGTTGCTCTAAAATTCATGGTTGTTAAACTGAAGCTTTAACAAGAATTACTTGTTTAATTTAAATCAGCTATAACAAAACAACTTGAAAGAGATTCTATATTATTCTTTTATACACAGAAAGAAGTTCTCTAATGTAGGAGATGAGAAAGAATTTGAATGTTACAAGAACCCAAAATGTTACCATATTTTTGAAATTTATAGAGGAATTTCCTTTGGGAAAAAAATAATTATTAGTAGAACTAGTTTGGGAGGTTGAAATGAGGAACCAAATGATAAATGTGATCACAGGACATATTTTTTAGCTTGTAATATAATTATTAAAACAATCCCTCAGACATGTGAACAAGTTATATCAACATCAGCTAATGTTGGTAACTGGGAATAAATCCTCTATCAATTCTACAGAAAACTAGATTGTGTTCTTATACAATCAATACAAATTGGTTCTTGACTCCCTGAATATTCTACCAACTGGTCTTGACAAACTATTCCAGACAGTATGGTTCCTTGTTGAATGGCCTACATGTTCTCTTTGAACATTGACTGTAACTTACAATCGAATGAGAAGCAAGTCTAGCTCTGAGAGTTTGATTGCTCTCTATAGGAGTTTTATGTTTTATTTGCCTCTCTAAGGTTGAACTACTTCATGTCTGCTGTGAGCAGCAAGGTGAATACAGTCTCTCAGGAATGAGTGTTCACCTCTATGTAAGGGATTCAATGGTTGGTTAACAGTGAGTAGTCTCTTAGGAATGAGATTTCACCTCAAACTAAATAACTATGTGGTTAGTTCATAATGAATAGTACATCTCAGGAATATATTTCATCTTCCTATAAGGAATTTAATGCTTAGTTCGTACTGAGTACAGTCACTCATGAATGAGATTTCACCTCAATCTAAAGAATTCTGTGGTTGCTTTTTAGGGAATAAATCTCTTAGGAATGAATTTCCAATTGAATACATGAAGGCTGATACAAGTTTTTTAGTTCAAGTTTTTCAGTTCATGTAGGAAAAACTGGTATTAGTGATCTGTCTGGGAGATCAGCCTTTCTACAACTAGTCTTCTCTGATTTCATTGATATTATTAATACAACTCCCTTGGCCTGTTGTATTAGACATGCATGTTACTCATAGTTTCATTTATTTGCTTTAAATTGAGAATTCTTGAACCTAAGAACGCACTTGGTTAATGATTCTCCCCCATTAAAAAATTATGTACCAGCTAAATGACATACTCTTCCTCCCATTTAATCCATCTTTAATATGTTGTGCTTTTGTTTAAGTGGGCTAATTGATTTTTTTAGTTACAACTCCTTTTTTCTGACATTCAAAGATTGTTGTTTTAGATTATTAGTTTATAGAAGATTTCAAAAAGAATTTGTTATATAAGAAGGAAAATATTTCTTCCATATGGTCACACTAACAATATTGTTGTTTTATTTGTAAGTTACATTTATGTATCTGTGTAACTGTATAGCAATTTACTGTGACAAAATCTATAAACATTTTTATTAAATGATTAGTAAACATTCTTATTGTTATTTCACAGTATGGTTTACACTGTACAGAACAAGTTTACTATCATTAAAATACTTACAGCATGACTATGGCTTGTTTTGGTGATCTATCAATAATGATATAATTAGTGAAGTATTAGAAAGTGAACAGGAATCAAAATCATCAACAGAAAATTAAACTGGCAGATACACTTTTTATCAATAATAAGCTTTTATGGTTGAAGCTCCGAAGCAGTCCCTATCAAAAGATGTCCTTTTGGATCCTGAGAAAAGGAAAGTGTTTGAGTAATAAGGGTTAGGTGAGTTACTTAGCAATAATTTTTTACATATGTTGGAAGTTTAACATCAGAAAAAGGACAATTTATATATTTAGGCAGTTATAGAACTAGTTTGATAATAATAGTGCTAAAAAACAGGAACCGTGGAGGATAATTAAAATAGTGAAGGTTGGATAATATAGG
Source organism: Homalodisca vitripennis (assembly GCF_021130785.1). NCBI lineage: Eukaryota > Metazoa > Arthropoda > Insecta > Hemiptera > Cicadellidae > Homalodisca > Homalodisca vitripennis. The sequence continues at coordinate 146,623,607 of NC_060211.1, read as the reverse complement.
TAACAGCTTACAAATAACAGTCATGGACAAATACGAGGTATGGCTATTAAATAACGGGACTGACGCTGCAGTGGAACGAGTGCGCATGCGCCAACCAACAATGACCAACAGCTGTATAGTTTGAGACTTCCTCTTCAGAATGCAGTTAGTCTCGTTTCTGTAAACAACATCGTTGTGTCATAACCTTCATTTATGTAAGTGTTGTTATTTTGTTTTGCCGGAAAAATGGTTAGCGTAATAATAGAGCAACGAATTGTTATTAAATTTCACGTTAAACTTGGAAAAAAAACCGCTACCGAAACCTATAATTTATTAAAAGAAGTGTATGTCAGTGAATGTTTATCGCGGACTCGTGTTTTTTAATGGTTTAAGCGTTTTCAAGATGGTCGACAAGACGTGGAAGATGATTCACGGCTAGGTCGTCCTTCAACATCAAAAACGGAAGACAATGTCAAAAAAGTTGCTAATTTGATTTGGTCTGACTGACGATTAAGCATTCGTGCAGTTGCTGAATCTGTAGGCATTGATAAAGAATGTGTACGGCAAATTTTACATGACAATTTGAAAATGCGAAAAGTGTGTGCAAAAATGGTACCAAAAATTCTTACGATTGATCAACAAGCAGCTCGTAAAAATGTTTGTACTGACACTTTGAATGCCATTTAAAATGACCCAAATTTATTGGAAAGAATAATAACATGTGATGAATCGTGGTTTTTTTACTTATGATCTGGAAACGAAGCGCCAATCCATGCATTGGAAGACCTCAACTTCACCGAGAGCCAAAAAAGCAAGAATGAGCAAGTCAAAATTTAAAGCAATGATGATTGTTTTTTTTCGACATTCATGGGATTGTGTACCTTCACTGGGTTCCTGAAGGTCAAACAATTAATCAACATTACTATCTTGAGGTACTTAATAAACTACGTGAAAGAGTAAGAAAAAAACGACCCGAAATGTGGAAAGACAAATCATGGATTTTGCACCAAGACAATGCGCCAGCTCATTCCGCGTTATCTGTCAAGCGGTTCCTGACCAAGTACAGCATCCCAGTGTTAGAACATCCACCTTACTCGCCAGACCTAGCACCATGCGACTTTTATCTTTTACCTAAGGTGAAATCTGCATTGAAAGGTACGAGATTTGAATCCGTAGAAGCTGTTCAAGAAAAAGCGGCAAGACTCCTGAAAGAGTTGACAGAAGATGACTTTCAGCATTGTTTGAAACAATGGAAAATTCGCATGGAGCGTTGCAGTGATAAAGAAGGGGTGTATATTGAAGGTGATAATAAGTAATTATGTTTAAAATGAAAATACATTTTTTTACAATATCAGTCCCGTTATTTAATAGCCATACCTCGTATAAATTTTTAATATAGAAATAAAAATTAGGTTCAGCTAATTTAGAGTTCACGTTTGCAACATCATGTTATCTATGTTTTATACAATTTAACGTTGGCTATATAGAATGGTATAAAAAGGTGTTACAGAATTTGCGTCACCTTTGAGAATTTTGTTTTAGCCATTTTACCTTTATACCTAGTGTAATACAAAGTATCGTATATTAACAAAATGTTATTTTATTCCTTCTTGTAAATCTTTGCATATTTTCTTAAGCGTCTGAATATTATTAGATTATTTTATAAGCAAGCTTTTTAAGCTGTTTTGTGTTATTGGCTGAAGTGCAAAGTTGTTGGCATTGTGCTGCTTTTTACATCGTCAGCTCCTCATCTTGTCTGAACTGACTGAATGGTAGCTGTTAAAGCGAGGCGATGCGAAATTTTTCAAAATGCTTCATACTTTTATCCTCTCACAGGATAAGACAACTATGAGTTAACTGCTAATGTTTACTGTCAAATGGTTATTGGTTTCCTTTTTGTGTTGATTTCAGGATTTATTTTATTCCCTTTGAAGTAGTATTATTTATTAAATACTGTTTAACTACTGCGGTAACTTCAGATTTGAGACATTTGGATTAGTTGATTACGAATTTACATTTGTCAGATGTAAATAAACAGTTATTATAATAGACTCATTATAGCGACTAAACCCATATAGGCTCATCTAAGTAACTGGTCTTCACACTAAGTTTTTTGAACATCAATTCATTCTAAAGATAAATAGAATTTTTTTGATGTGTAAGTCCATAAAACGTAGAAAAATCCAAATCAAATAGCAGTATTTAGTTTTTGTTGGGAAAAAATGTTGTAATTTAATGACATTATATTTGACTCAGTTTAAAAAATAGTTATTTCAGCAAGACTGGCAATTTTAAATATGAATATCAACCCGAAAGGTAGCGTACCGTAAAAATCTCATGGAAAATCTTAATACTTCATAAAACATTGTTCTCCTTACTATCCTTTACATATTGAGGGTATCCTCATGTTTAAATTATGGGGCAACATAATTTTCAACTTGTAATAGAAATGTTTACTTTGTTTGCAACAAAAAACATGCAAATTAGGACTGTACTTTCATTAAAACATATCTTATACTATTCCAAATAACATAGTATAAATAATCATGCTCTGAACAAAATATAACAACAAATATTTTAAATATGAAAATATAGAAAGAAATTAAATTCCTACTGAGTTAGTTTTGGGAAACATGCTAAACTGAACTGCAGAATGTAATTTATCGATCTTGGGTAATTCATTAATTCAGATTTTAAAACCTAGATCTTTAAGGGATACTAATGACAGAATTCACTATAGAAAAACTATTTGTGAAATGTCAAACAAAAGAAAAAAATTACTCTAACTCTAACCAAGAAAGAATCTTTTTATCAGATAAAGTAGGTAGTATTAATTACAAAGGGTTTGTTAAAACCTTTGCAGGCAAGGTTGTGGTAATGTTGTGTGTTGTAGGCAACAAGAGTCCACGCCCCTCCAGGGACCCCCCACCCCAGCAAACGGCGACTCCTCCCAAACCTAAAGAGAAGGCACAGCCTTTCGGACCTTTCCCCAAAGGTTAACAAAGGTTTTTTTGTATTTTCCGTGTAGCTTTTTCCATACTACCTGCGTAATCTCTTCATTTTTAATGTATATGCTGGCTTTAATTTGTCTCTGACCCTAGACCCCGATGAATTAAAGATTACTTACTTCAGACATTGTGTTTCCCTGCATCTTTGGCTTTATGTTTACAAATTCATATTATGATTGTTTCCGTCTCTCTTCTAGAATCTGTAAAACCCCTTTCCTTCAATGACAACCATTCTGTATAAGCATGCACTTTCTTTTCTATATTGAAACATAGCATGTTATGGCAGATGCCTGAGCTTGGGATGGATTCATTAGAAAGAACAGACCATCCTGACAAATACCTTTATCACCTTTTTTCTTGTTATTTAATCCCATGATATCTAAATGCCTTGAATATAATTACTTTTTAAAAATAAGAGGAAATTGTTCATTCAAACAATTATTGAGTAATATAAATGTTACCCATTTTCTTGTTTAAATAGAACACTTGAGGGTAATTCATGAATTCTGATAGAACCTAAATAATACACTCGTTTTTATTGGTTACAAAAGCAACCAATACAATGATTGCTCTTGTTAGACATAGGATATCTATATTTTTATCTAACACTGGGTTTTTACTAATTAAATTCACATGGCAATCCTCAATTTTGTTTCATAAGAATAATGATACATTTCATACCGTTTTTCTGCCTTATACTAGTATTTTTTATGTAAATTTTTGTGAGTCATTTTAGAATGATACGTTATGAATAAACTAGTACAACATAGTTTACTAAAACCCAAAAAGTTTAGATGCGTATTTCAATATCAAACCCTTTATTTATTCATTTATTGTATTGAGATAAACGTGAAATAGTATTATATTGTACATGATTTATTACAATGAAATTAAGACTGTGGTAGCTTAATAATCTAAATTATTTGTTTTACTAATTAAAACATTCTTAAGTCAATTAATTGTAAAACTCGTTATTGAATAAAGTACACTACATGAGTCACTAAAAATTAATAAAGGTTACATTTTTAAGTAATAATATTTACATTTTCTAAGTGGAGAATTTCTTATAATGATTCAACATTATTAGTACATGACTTTTTTCCGAAACTCTTAACATTTTAAGCTTTTTATTTGCAGCATATCAGTACAACTATGGAAATATACAGAGGCAAATGTTGTATGCTCTCTGAGGTCGATACAGCCACAGATCTTTGGCTAAAATGGAATTAAACTCAAGATAGTAACAATAATTATGGTTTAATTTCAATGAAGATTGCTTGTAACACATCCCGAGAACTATTAGTATTTTCATATTCATTTTATTTTAATGTTTGACACTTATAAACTTAATTAATGAGAAATAGTTTAATTTTTTAACTTATATATTTGATTTTTGTCCAAACAACAGTTTTCTAACACCTGGACAGTGGCAGATGCCCTATTGCATACTGGATCATTAAGAAATATAAAATATCTTCTGTGTGAATGTAGAGACTTTGTGTCATACTTTATAATTATTTTTGAACACTTGTTAAAGCCTTATTTTTCAGAAAATGTGCTTCCATGTTTGTGTGCATGTACAACTTCTGGTTCTATCTTATTTTTACTGAAAAATATGTTTACCTTATCTAAATGTTACAGTACTATCTACATCATATTTTGTCAGGAAGTTTTCTCTTTATTTTTCCATAAATGAACAAAAATTGTTTTGCACTTTAAGTTTTGAAGAGAAACGCACTTCTCATTTCTGCTTTCAGATCAGACATTACTATAGCACATAGTTGTGACTTATACATGCAAAGAACTCTGTAGTTTTCTTATTTTTTTAATATTTTAAAAATGAAAATGTTCAAAATAAAATTTAAGGTTTTTACAAAATAATTGTAGAATTTACAATGAAACGTAAAGAACCCGTAGGAAACAACAAATATTTTAGGTATAAGATATAGAAGATTACACAGAATCTTTAGATTAGGGAGAGTAATATATTAAATTACCGAATAAAAAAGATACATTTCATATTGTTTAATGGTTTAAGGTCTTTGTTTGGAAACATCTTTCATCCATCTGGAATACTGAAAATCAAAAACTTTAGCAGGACATGTTAATGTGCTATCCTTAATCGAGTCTCTTTTAAAATTGTTATTAATTTATTTCATAAAATAATATATACAATCACTTGACTATTCAACTTTAAACCAGATATAAAGAAGAAAAATATTTAGAATGTAGATAAATGGTCCAAGATGTTCTTTTCTTTCTGAATCCTCTGTTGACAAAGATTTGTGAATCTTTTCAATAAGTACAAATACAGAATGGGAATTGGCTAAAAGTGTAAAAATTTTGTACTCTGGTTTGATTACTTAAAGTATATTAATTTAACTTAATGTACATAATTATCACAGCACTGATATATATATATATATATATATATATATATATATATATATATATATATATATATATATATATATATATATTAAAGAGAAGAATATAACTATTTAAGTACAGGTCTCTATCACTAAAATAATAAAATAGGTTTTTTTTGTGTTAGTTTCAAGTAATAATTCTCCCGTAATCAACGAAGCTCAATTATTGTGGTTATAAAACCCTTAATGCTAAATTTTAATAGTTTAGCCATATTTTTATCGAAAAACGTAATTTGAAAATCATTCATTTCTTTAACAACCCCATTATTGTTGAACCTTTGCACTTATGTAATACACATCTTTTATTACATTGTCTTTGTTTTGCTTTTCACGTGCACTCTTTAAGCACATTGCTTGTTGTCTTTTACACCTTGTATATGCATGTGATAGTCAATACGTTTAAAATATCTACCTAATAGAGTTAGTAAAAATATTTTTGTTTTCTCACAATTGTATTTATGTGTAAGACTGTTTAATAACATAATTAATTTTTTTTATTTTTACTATTAGACAGTTGTAATTGGTTTCATTAAAAACTATATTGAAAAAATCGTTCTATCTTATTTACACATTAATGTAAAACCTGTGTTTGTCCTTGTGAAAGCCCACAATTAGTAGTGTAACTCTGTAGCTGGTGTGACAGGTCGCAAGGGAATTGTAGAGCGCTCACCACTCATACGCCACACAACCGCACGAGGCCGCCAGGATGACCTGCAGAGACAACAGAGCAACGAGCGGTCCACCACAAACTCGGACAACCAGGCGTTCTTGAAAGATGTACGTTGTACTTTAAAATTTTTAATTTCTCATAATTCACTCATTGACTGATTCATCACAAGATCTTTAAAGTGACCAAACAGATTTATATTAAATTTTATTACCACAATAATTTTTTTCATTTTAGGTGTTCATTTGGATATGTTAGAAATGTTGTAAGATAGCAATGGAAACCTATCAGTTGTGAAATTATTCAATCACAAAATCTTTCAATAACCATTAAGAATTGAAGTTTGAAACTCTGAAGTTGTTTTTTTAACAATTTGGCTATGCAGACTATACTAAAAAATAATTGAGGAAATTTTTGTTTTCTATCTATGGAAGTCCATAAAAACTTAGACGTGGAAATTACAGGTTATTTCCAAGCAAACCAGAGGTGTGGTTCTTAATACAAACTAACATTATCTCTCATCTACCTGTAGAATATTGGTGCTGTGATGAGTAAGGACAGTTAATTCACCATTAACAAGGTGTCCAGTTATATAGATACGAGTAGGGTTAATACATCTCTTTAAGAAGTGTGTACTTATTGAATAATAATCATGGAGAATTGAAGAACTAATTTGACTGTGACTGTTGGCTGACAGGTGGTGAATCAGGTGTTGGAGGGGGAGGGTGTCAAATGGTTGAAGATGAACAGGCTCAAGAAGCTGATGGAAGATGAGAGTTACCGCAACTTCATGGTCAGCAAACTCAACCGGACTCTGGACCGCAAGATCAGCCCAGCAGACCATATCGACGATGTGGTTAGTGTTCCTCTATCACAGCCAATGAAGTACTTTACTGTAGCAGCATGCTGTAGTTCTAAATATCTATGAAGACAGGATAACTGTAGTGGCTTTATAAAGTGAGACCCTCAGTTGAGTGAGTGTGAACACACAACAACACTTGAAACCATACCTCACACTTGGAGATTCCTTTGTTCTAGTTTCGGAAGTTAAATCCCAGTCTTTGTTAATCCACATCTAGATTATTTAAGCTCACATGATCCAGTTAGTTGTAATAATTGTCTATCATTTCCGAAAAGTTGTAGCTCTTGTGTTTTCTTAATCAACTTTGTCCATTGAACACTGAAATAGAGAATTTAACGTGTTGAGTGCTGAAAATGCTTAGAATTGTGTATATAAATTGCTGACATATTATTATTGGTCACTTATAAAAAGTTATATAATGTCATCAAAAGATGTCCAGGCATTAAGGTAGCATTGGTTGAAAACAGTGACATCATTTCGAGTACATTACATAATGTATTCCATCCAGTGGAGGCTGTCTTCGTTGAGGTAGTTGAGTTAGTTCAGTTCAATAAATGTGACTAGTTCACAAACAATGTAAATGAAAAATGAAAAAAAGAAAGACACTATTTACAACATATTTGTAAGTGAACAAAGAGTGGAAAAAAATCTTTTTATACTCTGAGGGTGTTGTGCTAACAAGAGCAATAAGCCATCATTTGGTCCATTTGGTCAACCCCCTTTATGTTATTTTATTGCATCAAAGGTCTTGGCATAACTGTTAGCTGCTTTCACTTTTTTCTGTTCGTAACCATTTCCTCGCTAATGCATTTGTAGTGGGAAATTTGGTGTTTTCAACCGAGGTTGTAGCACATGTCAACAGCAGATGTTGTGTCATCAACAATAGTGGCTGATCCTGAAACGAAATGCTCCAAATTGTCCACCTATACCAGCAAAAGAGGCGGCAAGCAATACAACATTCTCCGATAATGGCTGAGCTCACACTGAAGCAATGAATTTGGAGAGTGGCCGCTACTGGTTTTAATGTAGGTTACTAGCATGCCACCACCTCATTCGTAAAGCATTTGATTATATAAATTATGGAATGCTGATGAAAAATTTAAAACATAGGAGTTTGAGACCTATCAGCACAGTTCACAAGCTATTTAACTTCAAGAACACAGGTTGTATAAATAAACTTATATAAGAAAGGAGTAATCAGAAAAACCACATCCAATTCACTAAGTATAAAGAAAGGAGTCCCACAAGGATCAGTGTTGGGACTAATCTTGTACATTATATTTGTCAGCGAATTCCCACATTACATCAGTGACTATTGCACAACTTTTATGTACTCAGATGACACTGTACTTCTTTTAAAAAAACAAACTACCTGAAGATTTAGACGTAGCATCTCACATTGCAATGGCTATGGCTTCACATTACTGCCAAAGTAATGAATTGGTACTAAATTAAAAGAAAAGTCAACAGTTATTCATTGGTAGGAAAAAGAAAGATATGTCAGGGCTGCCAGAAATAATGAGAGTTGAGAAAGTCAAATATCTGGGAGTACATATAGACGATGCTTCTTGGCTATTCCAAATGGATCATCAGTGTAAAAAACACAGCTCAACCCTATATGTACTGCGACGACTAAAACAAATTAGTCATGAGAAAGTGACAAGAACTGTATACTTAGCTCTATTTAAAACACAATTAAGATATGGACTGATATTCTGGGGCAGTTATTCTAAACAAACTTACAAAGAATTCTCATACTCCATAAGAAAGCAATCCGGATACTGGCAGGATTGCAACCCTGGGGCTCATATTGTGATGGATTTAAAGATCTTAAAATTCTAACTGTAGTAGCACTTTTTATTATTCAAAGTGCTCTGTATGCTTATAAACAAAATCCGAGCAAAGACACTGACATCCACAGGTACAATACCAGAGCAGCCAACAATTACATTCTGCAAACCCACAGACTGACGATCTTTGAGAAGTAACCAACATATATCGGTGCTAAGTTCCTGAATATTCTGCCAGAGGAAGTGAAGATGATCAGTGCTGCTAATGTAAAGAACAAGCTTATGAAGTGGCCTCTTGATAGATCCTACTGCACTATTGAGCACTTTGAGAACTGGATAAAAACTTGAAATGTAACAAAACTAAGCTGTAACATAACTTTAACTATAGTTAACAATATAATTATTCTTTTTCTCAACTGTTGTAAGTGGCGCCAAAACTATTCTCTATGAATATGTTAATAAAGTGATTTGTCTACAAGTCAATTGTGTATTGAGTTTTTTACTATAAATGATATTAGTTTTGAGACTGATTTATAAACAGTATTTGAACAATTGCATGGCAGGGATGGAAATTGTTAAAGGTAATGGAATTCCATCATCCAATTCTGAAGTGGGAGTAGATTTTAGATTGAAGATAAAAACAACAAAGCTTTAAGAGTAATTGAATGTGTTAACAAATTAATAGTACTGTATCCATTTTAAATTTGATTTTATTCTTATCCTACCTTAAAATTGTGTTACTTATTGTGGCATGTGGCTACAGGCAAGTAGTCTATTGGAACAATTAGTCTTTGAAACAGACAATTCTCACTCCTTTAATAGAGTTACAATACTTATGTTATTGTTGTTGTAGTGTGTGAGCCACTCAGTGTGGAAAGGAATGCTGACTGTGCTGCAGGCTATAGTGAAAGGTCTAGAGCAGACCTACAGTAACAACGGACTAGGAGGCATGGCTTCAGTGTTCCAAGTACTGGAGATAGCCCACACTCACTACTGGACCAAAGACCTGGCAGAGGGAGGTTTGGACGCCAGCATGCTCTCTCAGGTAGATAGATCTCTTCCACACTATTTCGGTCATCAGAGGTTTGGTTGGTTTGGTTAGGTTAGGTTTGGTCATGAATTACTTAGTAAACTGATTACACAGTTTGGAAATAAAATAAGTCTCATATCCATTGAGTGCACTAAAATATTTAGTAAATGGAATGAAATTGTAGGAAAAAAGATAAGATAGGCATTGAATTTACAGACATTTCAACTTTAAAAGGTAAAATTTAAAAAAATAAATGTATTAATTATTGAATGTTATGGATAACTTAGAGAATTAATTACAAAAAAATTACCACTAGTACACTCTATATAGCTGTAAAAGTGATAAAAAGCCCTAGTATGTTTTGAAGACATTGTAGATAAAAAACCATAAATTAAACATAATATTCTAAAATAGTATAGTGTGAACACTTTTGATAATATAATGTCCATCCACTAAGTTTACTGATTAAATTTAATCTTTTTAGTGAGAAATGGAGCCATAGGTCTATCCAGGGGTGGAATTTCCCTAGAAGCTAAACTGTCAGCAAAGGGTGCAGCAAGCAAATTAACTTGGGTTGTAAGCTGAACAACTTTCCAACCATATCCAACTTTAAATTAGTTTTAATATGAGACAAAAATTAATTGTTAAAAAGTTACTTTCATCGGAAGAACTTTATTTAATATATATATATAGGTTTTCTACGGGTTACTTTATGACCATAAATGAGATTAATATTTCCGTCACTTAGTTAAAGTAGATCTGAAAACATTTACCAACTAATTAAATGTTCAAAATAAAATCTGTGAACATAAATATTATACAGTAAAATATATACAGGATGTAACAAAAAGATTGGGCTGGCTGAACATTTTCAGATTCTATGTGTGATTCTAAGCGAAAAATGAAGAATAATTTTTTTCAATTCTACTTTCTTTAGCAGCTATATGGCATTTTTTTATTATACAATTTTATATTTTTGTTGTTGTCTTTATGATTGTTAGAAAACTTCCATCCAAACAGTATTATCCATTAAATATTACTAAATGTTAATAAAAACACTACTTTTTCCAAATTGTTTATTTTTTATTTTTTGGACGAGGCCTTTCGAAACCAAAGGTTTCATCTTCAGGCAACTCCAAAAATAAATATTTACACATTGTTTGTTACAATTAATATTAAAATATGTAATGTAAAATGTAAAAATGTAAAATGGTGTATTTCCAAAATTTTTGTATTTACGTTTTTACACCATAATGTTATTTTAATATTAATTGTAACAAACAATGTGTAAATATTTATTTGTGGAGTTGCCTTAAGATAAAACCTTTGGTTTCGAAAGGCCTCGTCTAAAAAATAAACAATTTGGAAAAAGTAGTGTTTTTATTAACATTTAGTAATATTTAAAGAATTTTCCAATTGCTCCAAGAGTCTACAGTATTATCCATGTCAAACAGTATTATATCAGAAAAATATTTTTATACAAGTTTAATATTTTTGAAATGGCAGCCATTTAATTTTTGTTTTTTTAAATACCTAATAAACTATTGCTTTAATCAAAATTTTATAATATACAAACATATTTTCAAATAACCTTTCCTTTCCAAGGATACTTTGTCTTTAAAAATTGGTTTAGAAATAACTATGTTATGGAAGGTTTTGTATTACACAAGCAAACTAAATGGCCAATAATATAACAGTATTTGAACAGCTGTTACTGCAATTAAAATACAACACTGAAACTGACTATTAAATCTTTAAATATCTAATAAATGTAAATATAGCCAAATTAACATGTTTGTAAGATCAGTTTCCAATCGGTAGGTATTGGTATGAAAAATAACAACAAAAATAAAACTGTTTTAATAAAAAAACAAAATGGTGTACAGCTGCTAAACAAAGTGAAAATTGGAAAAAAAATATTCTAAATTTGTAGCTTAGAATCACACAATAGAATCTGAAAATGCATAACCAACCTAACCTTTCTGTTACACTCTGTACATACATTAAATACTTATTCTTTCATTAGAGATGGTTTTCATAAACTGGTAAAATAATTTTAGCATTTAATCTCTAATAATTATGAGTTATTTTCAGTCCAGCAGCCCGTTTGGGAGCCGGGAGAACCTTCGCTCACCCCAGAGCCCAAGCAGCTCCCCAGTGCCTTTCCACTATCCCCCGGACACTTCTCGCAAGTCCTCACAAGCTAGTGCCTTTGGTGAGCCTTCTCCACGTCACATATGTAACCCTAGAGTTACTTAAGACTGAAATTCTGTAATGCAGCCTGGATTTGCTATCTTTGAGGGACTGTTTACATTATTAATAGTCATGCATTCAGGATGCTGTCATTTATTTTAAACTTCTTTGAGTAAACTTAGGGAAAACTAAAACCATAACCGGACTGGAACTGATGTTTCCCATAAACTACTGAACCCAGATGAAAGTAAAAGAAACATAATATTGTGTCTTGTTTTAACACTAAAAAATTTGTAATGAATAAAAACAAAATTTTTAAATTTGACTGAAGAACATTTTTTAAGTTGTGATCAAAATACACAAACCATATTATCTATATTGAGAAGCTATAATATGAGCTTGGCAACAATGTAATCAACAGCTGAATCTGACTAGAAACCGCAGCATGAAACTGACAAAAAATTCTACTGATGAGGATCCTAGACCACAAATAAAATGTTTCAAGACATGTTCAATCCTAAGAAATACTGCCAGTAAGTTTTTGTATACTTCATGAGAAAGCTCAGGAATCTATGGGCTGAATTCCAGTGTATAACTGATACAAGACCTTAAACCAGGATTCTAATCCACAACAGAAATATTTCAAGACATGTTTGATTTCAAAGAATTTGATCAGTAATTTTTGTGAATTTTTAGGAGAAAGCTCAGGAATCTATGGGCAAAACCCCAGCGTACGACTGGTGCAAGACCCTAATGACGAGCAAGGACCCCAGTCCACCACCGATGTGTTCCGAGACCTGCTGAACCAAAAGCGGCAGATGTTGCTGAGCAAACTCACGTCTATAGACACGGAGGTTTGTGGCATACTGTCTGTCTGTTATTTTGCTGCATGTCTATCACATATTTGTTTCACTTCTGTTGCATCTCACACAGCAAGCTTAACAAAATATTTTAATGTTAATTATTCACTGGATAGCAAATATATTTTAATCATTTTAGTTTTCTCATTTATTTGCAATTATAAAACTTAATATTTTAGTAACAGATAATGGAATTTTAAATTGGAATATTACACATAACAATTTAAAAGTCCTTATGAGTAACATAAATGCTGACTGTTAGGCTAAAGAACGACCTTCTAATGAAACCCTTGTTTACAAACTATAACCAACTTACTACATATTAGAATACAAATTTCATCCAGCCCCACTATAAACTGTTTCTGTGTCATCGTATAGCTGAATAAATATGGTCCTGAGTGAGTATAGTGTTCCTGTATGAAAACTACATCATACAGACAACACTGCAATGCAAATCTGTATAAAACCTTACTTCAAAAATCAATTATCATCAAAGAACATAATACTCTTGAAAACTTACAAAGACAGAACCACTGCTTAATCAGTTTTGATAGGTAGATAGATGTTTTTTACTCTGATGATGTTATGAAAAAAGTTTACAGTAGTTTCAATATTCTTTCACACGTAGGAAATAAATGTCCTATAATAAAATAGAGAAAATAGACAGATTAATCATATTTTAACCATCTCTGCAGAAACTAAGATATGAAAAGATTTCTAGGAGCTCAAGATCAGTGTATCATAAACAGAGAGTTGTTGCGCTTAAAGAAGTTTAACGTCTTCAATTTCTGAGACACTGTAATAATTTAACATTAAAGCTTTACAGTAAAATTGTTACTGGACTCCAGAGGTTAAATGAGAAAAGAAAGTAACTTATATTTTGTCATGGCAGGAAAAGGGTTGGCAGCCATAAGCACAAATGTGTATAGAAATACAGAATCCTCTAAGGTACTGAAATGTTAAGGTGATAGTTTTTATAACGTAAATGAAGCTTTATAGACAGGCCATACACTCCAAATGCAAATGTTACATTTTTACTTATTTTCTTAATTTAGGTACGAGATTTTTTTCATAAATTTTATTTTAGAAACAAATAACTGAATAATATTATATTGTAGCTTTAAAGATTCATAGTAATAGACTGGAACTACTGTTTTGTTAGTTTACCGTCCATTGATTAAATCAAGTTGTATATTAAAGACTTAGATTTATTTTGCTGAGCTTGCCCATCAGTGTGCTCATCTTGACAATACACTCCAAGCTTAGCTTAGCTTTGCGTGTCGCTTACTGTGTAGATGTTGTGGCATGATTGTTGTATATGTGTGGACTAGCAGCCAGGCCTACCACTACCACCACCACGCACAGCACACAGACCCTAGCAGTAGTGCCAAATTAGAGCGAGATTTAGACACGCATTTTCCACCCCAGAGTAGACAAGCAACAGTATTTAGCTACATTTACACTAGTGTAGGTTTAAGTGTTTACAGTGTAATCTACTGAGTAATTCTCTTGGTTTGAAAGAAATAGAGAACTATAAAAAAGGCAAAAAACCTGTTTAGAACATCAGTTTGTTGCTCATGATATTGAAAGGTTATCTCGATTTGTTTTTCTAAATTTATTTATAAAATTTCAAATTTAGTGTTCACAATATTTTGTTGTAAATATGTGTATATCTCAGCTTAACCTTTCTCTAATATTCATTCTGATGTTAAATTCATTGTCCCCTTCCTGCATGACTTATACTATGTAACTACTTTTTACATTGATCGCTTTTAAGTGTTTCATACCGTATTAGGTGTTTATATTCAGCTCATGTCAGGTTTAATACTGTGATAGTAGAATTTTGATAAGCTGGATGTACTTATAAATATATAAAATACCTACGTTGTGAATATTATTTGCTCTCATCTAAACTCGCCTCTATTTTTGTATAGAACTTTTTTTTAACAACGGTGAAGTTGATTATTGTTAGTTTGACCTGTGAAAGAAAACTTAATGTAAAACAGGTTGAGATTAATAATACCCTAAATAATCGAGTAGCGCTTCAAAACACACACACACACACACACACACACACACACACACACACTAGAACATTATATTTACCACATCATCACAGAAGTTTTATACTTTTGATTACACCACCTACAATATATAAAAGAAATATATTTTTTAATTTAAAAAATTGCACCACAGCACTGCACAGCATCATTTTGAGCTTGCCATTCACAACCGAGAACAACATTGATACTTGAAAATTAATCAGACATCTGAAAACGTTTAGAAAGTGAAAAATTTACTAATTCACCATTCAATTATCCAGTTATTGAGGTGGATTCCCAGATATTTTAGACAATTGAAGTCACATCAAACCACAAATTTTATATGGTTTGTCAGTTGCCAAATCCAGTTATGAGGAGAAAGACTAATGTCCAGTTAAGATATGGGAGATGTCAAATAATGCAAAGCAATGTTTTACCAACAGGGTTATAGAGAACATTGATGGGCTCTAGGTAAAATAACTTTTCCTGGTACTACTTTCACTTCCTGAAATAATACTAGTATTTAATGTTATTGTTGCCATCAAAATTAATAGTTCGTGAAAGATTTGTTACTTAAACAATACTTATACAAATTCCAAGTTCATATTGTACCCACAAACATTATAAAACTATAATATTTTAGCAGTTTTTAAAGTAAAAACAGGAAACTCATTTAGGAAATTAGAAGGAAACTACATTAAGATGCACTATGAAGCTGCATGTGTTTTTTCATTCAATTGCTATTTTTTAATGAACAGATACTAAAATAAAAAGAAGAGAAACAGCAACAAAAGTGAAATTTAAGCCTATAAACCTTGCCTTGGTCCTGGTCGAACAACCTAAGAAAACCGTTCTGACTACTAGGGGCGGATCCAATACTGATTGGGGGAGAGGGGTTAGGGTACTATTATCTTTATTGTAACAGGTGATTTTGAATTTTGATACAGCAAAAATAAAATCTTTATAACAAATTTGCTCATACTCAAATTTCAATTCATTAAGTTAAGTTTAATTGATTTTTTATTGTCACAATGCGAGTGATTAATTTTTTCCATAAAAACCTCCGTTCACAATCTTGGAGAGGTCCATGACCCTAATGGCTTCTTCCCTGGATCTACCACTTCTGACTACACACCTAACTATTGAACATGTAAGACCAAAATGGCTGGATAAATGGCAATGAAAGTTTCCATCAGATTATTTGTAATATCCAGCTAGCTACAAACATTCTTAGTGCCCATCTACAACAAAACACTGCTAATAAAAATTGTAAGCAGTCATAATTTACTATACCTATACCTTCGGAATTCCTGAAATCATACTTAAATTCCTGAGATCCACTTCTCCACTAGGTCAGTGGCAGTACTATGTAGTAAACTGTCAAGATGTTCATTTCAGTCCACAGAATAATTCTCCCTGTATTATCAGATTGAGTAAAGAAGTTGATTAACACGTGCACTGCAATATTAAGTCCGCAAGTTACAGTTGGCCTTTTTTATTATCTGATTTATTTATTTTAATGCCCAGACTAAATAGGTCTGAGTGTTGAGGTGTATAGTATTTATTATAAACTTTTATCTGGGGAAGATAACTTAAATATAAAATACCAGCATTGGTCAGAAAACCGGATGTATTGAATCAGATCCATTTTGGTTTTTAGATGATGGATAATTTAGAGTAGTAAAATTACTAAATATAATGTCACAGACCAGGAGAAGTAATACTATTCATTGGTAAGAAAAGGATGTTTTTAAATTGTCTGATGATGATAACCTGAGAGAACAATTTTTTGAACAACATAATTATTTCACCTGTTTACTAATGCTTAACAGAGAAATAAAAAGTAAATTTTAGAGAATTTCCCAGATGAAGTTAGATCAAGTAGGTAGTTTACCTACCATGTTATGAAATCCCTCTGTTTTGCACTTGAGTGATTATTACAATTTGGCTTTGCTTCATTACCTAACTTCTTGTGTGTAATAGAGGCCATTATGTAACTTGGTATGGAATATCTATTGTTCAGGATGAGCAAGTAAATAAGGTAAGACTATATAGAAGGATATTGCTTCAAAAAAAGAAGAAGTAAGAGATACCTTGATTACATTTTCAATGAGTCAAATAAGCATGCTGACTAAGAACTTTTCGAGACAATTGTAACTGTGTCGTATCTATGAAATAGCAAGAAAGTCCCAAGTAAGTGTGATGACAAATACTCTTCTTGCAAAAAGAAATAATGTTATTACAATTATGCATACATCAGACTTTTTGAATACAAGTTGTAGAAAGAAATATCCATTAATAATGTCAACAACTTAAAAATAATTTAGGCTGACAATATTCAGTTCAATGCACATTGTTTTACTTACCAAATACCTCTTTTTAGTTTTAAAATACATGGATTTCCCGATTCTTCTTAATTTCCACTGGGAAATAGTTTAATGTCAAAGCTATACATTGCATCAATCTGTTGAAACATTCTTATTAAATAAAATCATATAATATGAAACGTTGCTGACACAATAGAAAACAGTATTCATTTTATGCTTGATTTGTCACCACACATAGATGATTTGCAAAACACATTAAAGGAGAGGGTGGCTGGCAGTATTGCAATAACAGTTTGTAAATCATGAATAATTTAATCAAATAGAACAGATATAAAAATATTAGGCCTGAAAATATTAATATTAAATAGTTTTAAACCACAAATACTTGACAGATATTTAGTACAATTAATTTGATAGAATAAACTAACCAAAATAGTTATCAAATATTGCATTTGTTTAGAATATTTGAAAAATTCTTTGAATTCAAGTACCAAAATCAAAACATTGTGAGTTGATATTCGTAATAAAGTTTTGAAAATTCTTAAATACTGTCTTATAAATATTACTACTTTTAGTATTAATAAGATTTAAAAAGTTTGTATAATTGACCATTTAAGTGAATAATTTACATTATAGTATTCAGTTCTGTATAGTGACATAGAGTTTCAAATTGTTATAAAATGAATTTAATTTGTCACTTCAAAAGACACATAGTTAAAAATGATAATTTTTGGAAAAATACAATTAGTGTCCATACTTTGCACTCCTGCTCGTCAACAGCTTTCTGGTTTTGTTGTGATCACATCATTGCACAAAATTCATGTTATTGAGGTTTGACTTTTGAGAAACAAAATAAAAATCAGTCTTCTTAGTTCTTTTCTTTAGATGGAAAATTGAGATCTAATCTAAGAAGTTAGCAACAGCATGGTATAACAGACAAACTAAAACGTAAAACACAAAATGAAATGAGTTGAAAATAGAGTTTATTATGTGACAAGATGAACTATACAAAATATAAAACAGAAGTTTTAATAATATGAAAAATCTATACATAGCAAGTATAGAGTAACGCATTCTTTGAAAAATATTTGTGTGTTCTGCGATTTGTTTGTTTTTATTAATACAACAATTAATTATATTATTTCATAAAGAAATAATATTTAAACTTGATAAAAACACAAACATTTTTGGCTGTTTGTATAAACCTCTTATAGGTTTATATAACTGAAATAGGTTATGTTCGGGGAAGTAAGGACATGTTAAGGGATTGTGCGTGGTGGTGAGGAAGGCTATGGTTGCAGAGCTCAGAGCTCGGAGTGGGCATGGGAGGGCTGTACGGGTCACCTGATGCTGGGAGTTCCTCGGAAGCAGGCTCCATCATCACGAACCCTGCGTACAGCCTGCAACGCAGTCACCGCAACAACGCTAGCTTTCGCAGCACCGTCTCGGACAGTGAGATTGAGCAGGGAAATGTGAGTATTGGATACAAGTGGACTATCTCCAGGTTCCATCATAGGGCCTCTTATGTTATTAACTCAGAATGTCTGTCTCATTATATATAGGCTGTACTAAAATGTTGTCAATGTTCAGTACAATGTTTGTACTGAAATGATCTTTTGTATCAAAATACTTTTACACCCTTACTTTGGTTCATAGAATGAAATAAATGTGTGCTGCTGGCTCACAATAGTTGAAGTGGAAATTTATTTTCAAACCAGATATGTAATTCAATTCTGTAGCCCAATAACTGCTAGTCATGAAAGCAGAATCAAGTTAGCATCTTGACATTTCCTGATTTATTGTTGACATTACTACAGATTAATCCATGCAAAAAAATATTACAGTTTAACCTGACCAATACAGATCCACACAACTAAGTTTGGAAATAGTGTTTTTAAATATTTATTTAATTCCTGAAGTTTCAAACAATAAACCTAAATCCATATTCATGTGCAGCTTGATGTTACAGAATAGGCACAACAATGTGTGTGTTGTTTTTATGTTGATTTGTAAAGTAGATTATATTTTCTTGTGAAGTGTTTAGTATTTAAACATATTAAATGTAGTCTTTCAACTTGGCCAGTTTAAAAACTTAATGATTAATAATGAGTCTTTGTTTGAAGTTTGTTCTTGACAATGGAAGGATTGTAAAGGAAACAGGATTTTACTGGACATTTGCCATTGTTTAGTGATACAATACAATCAGTAACATTACGTTTCATGAATTGCAATCATTTACGATCTCTTCTTCAGGTAAATGACTAAACTAATGCATGACTATAACCTAGGTTAAAGTAAAAAAAAACATACCAGAGCGTTGTGATATGCATAAGTTAGGAATAACAACAGCCATGTTATGTGTCTATTTCATGAACACTAACTCTAAAACATGCACTTAATAAAAGCCAAACGCTAATTATAAAAACCGAACTACAGAATACAGGTTACAGTAGGTCTGCACTAGCTGGTCAACCAAATTGAACTGTTACAGATTGCAGACTTCGAAACATAGTGTTACTGATTGTATTGTATCACTAAACAATGATAAATGTCTGGAAAATCCCGTTTCCTTCAGTAATGAGTCATAGTATCATATATAAGTGGTTCTGTTTAAAACTTACATTTTCTATTGGTACCAAACCTTGCAAGTTTATTTAAAACTATAATTTTACTGTTTTAAAACTTGTTTAGCTTTTTTAAATACTTTATGAATTTATTGTTGTGAAGTTCTCTGATTAATTTGAAAAATTATTTATTTTGTAAACACACAAAACTTCCATAAGACGCTGTTACTGGAATTGTACATACTGGAAAATGTACGTTTAACAATATAGTTGTCTCAATAAAATAAAAACACATGCTGCAGAACATGTTTTTAAGTACCATGAACTCGCACATTACGCGATCTATTTAGAAATATAGCAATAAAGATACATGATGAGATCTATACAAGAGTTCTCTTCAGAATCACAATACTTTGTGCAGTTTCCACGGCAACAGAAGCAGCGCAACCCTAGTGTGTGGTCCAGCAAATCATCCCTTAGCACAGGGTTCCGTTATCATGGCGGCAACCTTCACAACACCTCCACCACTCCCAGCCCTGACTCTGGGAGGATATATCTCTTCCAAGGTTGGTTAATGTTCTGGCCTTGCACGAGAATAATATATAATGTGATTAATGTCAAATTATCAAATCAAATTATACTTTTCAACTCACAACAGCTGAACAACAAGATAATCGTTACATAACATACGTAGTTATGGTGAGAAGGGTTGATTCAATTGTGAATTCTGAGTTCAGCTCCAGTTCACCTTCCTTTAAATGCAGCATGTGAAATTCGTCACTGTCTCAGACGACTCCTGGAATGTTGTCTCTGATGTTGAAATGATATAAAGAGAACACTTTGAGCTTCTTCGTCTGCAACTTGTTTTGGATCTCTTCAGACGAACATGACTCCAGATTACAAAAGTCAAGTCTGTGGCAGCATTGGATTTCAGACAAAATATTGCCTACTTTACAAATTTTGTATATCTAAATTCGTACTCCTATTAAGGAAGTAATGAACTATTCATCAGTGAAGTTGCTGCATTTGATTTATTATAATTAACTGTGGGGAACTAAAGCACGTATCAGAGCAGGCAAGTAGAGACTATCCTTAATTTTAAGGATATATGCCCTCACCTTATTAAGATGTAACCTTTATTCATACTTTTAAGGGATTGGTAATTTTATTGTGCCACATTAGGATGTCACCTTAGTTTTCGTCCTTTTAGATAGTGATTTAGTTCATGCCACTTAGTGCCATTACTTTTGTGGTTGCTCACAACAATATTGATTCATAGTGAATTGTGCAATGTTCTTTGCATAGCAGTTGGTCTCAAGCGTAAATTTATTATTACTTAAATATCAGTTCTATGATGTAAGTCCACTTAAAGATTGAAATACTAGCACACAAATCTACAGAAAACTTTGGTGAAAGAGTTTCAAAATAGTTTAAAAATAAAATAGTAAGTTTTGATTATCTAGATTAGAAAATGTGTAATATAACTTTTTTTTTATGCATTACTCTTTGGCCTATTCTATGATTAATTCAAAATTATTATGACTTAATTAGTATCCATTTGAATTATTTATCCATAAGTGGGTATTTGTCCAGTACTGCTGGGAAAGTTCAGTTCTATTATTTGAGACCCGATGCTGTTTCTGGACATTGTGTTTTGATCAGAAAAAGTCTAATTGGGTAGCCATGGGCTTCTTCGAAACGATAAAGAGTTATAAGTGTCTGTGGTTGTTGAAAATGTATAGATCAACAGAGTCAGATCATTTGTAGTTCTGGGTTAATACAGTCCTGAACGTCATGTGAGACATGGAAGGAACATCGTGGGTATAGATAGAGCAGGTTCCATGAAATAATAAATAAGCACAAGTATCTGGAGCTCTGTAGTATGGGTGGGAAAGGACAGATCGACAGTGTGGGACTAGATGAAATTCTGAGTAGACATGTTTTAGAGGAATGTAAATAGTGAGTACATATTGGTGTCCCTCCGAAACATGTAGTATTACAAGTGTTTGTGATTATCTAGGATTGCTGGGAAAAGATAGATCGACAGTGTGGGACCAAATGCAGTTCTGGGAGGATGCGTTCCTGGATGCTGTGAGCCAGGAGAGAGACATGGTGGGGATGGACCAAGGCCCCACGGAGATGATGGAGAGGTACAAGTGCCTGAGTGAGACAGAGCGGAAGAGGTTAGAGCACGAAGAGGACCGGCTGCTGTCCACCATGCTGTACAACCTGACTGCCATCATGCTCATGGTCAATGTCACCAAGATGGAGCTGAGACGCAAAGTAAGGAGGCTGCTGGGCAAGAGTCATATCGGTCTCGTCTACAGCCAGGAGGTCAATGTTCTGCTTGACCAACTTGAAAATCTGGTCAGCATCTATTTCTTAGTTGAAATATTCATAAAAATATGTCATTGTATTGTCAGTTTAGTTGTAATTGTCTAGTAGGGGAGCCCACGGTGCTAAATCGGGATTTACTCGAGCGGCATAGAGACCTATTGGGTTGCGAAGCTTAGATTACGGTATTAACAAAAAAAAAAAATTTCATATAATATAAACCTTTTCATCGTGTGGGGGAAGCGGCTATAAATTTTTTAAAATTGTGAAAAAAAACTGTTGCATGGACATACTCAAGCACGTCAGATATCAATATCACCTATGTCCTGCGTGTTTTTAAAAACTTACGTATGTTAATCTGACCGTTTTCATGATGGGGGTGGTTATAAATAAGGGTTAAAAATTAAAAAAAAAAAATTAATCGAGCGCGTCAGGTTTTCTGAGGGGATGTTGAGTGAATGTAAAGAAAGCTCTTTTATATAATCTGACGATTTAAAGGTGTCGCAAACGCGCGACCATTAATAGAATGTGCAAAAAAATTGCCATTTTGAAAATACTCATGCGCGTCAGATTAAGATATATATGGTTTATCTTTATGTCTTAGACGTACTGTCTCATAATCTGACGATTTATCTAGAGGGATTTACCTAATCTGACGATGGAAAAAAAAATTTTTTTTTGAATTTTTTTAAATGATTGAACTTAATTAAATTAAAAAGCTCAGGAGTTGGCATGCGAGTAAAAAAGGTGTATGTTTTAAGAAGAATAATTGTTTTTATTAGAAAATGATTATAAAAAATTAAATTTTTTTTTGAATATTTTATTTTTAATCATCATCTTCATCGGTAAAATCATCTTCTAGAATGTTACTGGATTCTCCTGCTCTGTAAATTTTTAAACAGTAATATAAGAAAGCTGATCATTTTAACATGAAATTAAAATATTGGTAAAAAAAAAAAAAAATAGATTTTTTTTTCATATCTTATAAAAATGGTATTAATAGTTTTGTTGATGCAAGAAACAATTAATGTTATTTTGTTTAAAATAAATGATTTGTACAACTAAAAATTTAGGTGAAAAATTTATTTAATTAAAAATAACTCCCCAATTTTCCGAAAGTTTTTAAATTTTTTCAGCGGGCAGTTAAAAATTTTTTGAAATATTTCTCATATAAAATCACATTAACACTTACTTGTCTGTAGATGTACCAGCAGATTCAGCAGGAATTTGTGACTGAGAGCACACTCCAGTAACAGGAGCATGTGAATCAGAACCATGCTCAGAAACTTCCATTGCATTATCACATTCCACTACACTTTGCTGTTGTTGTAAAGAATGAAAGTTTACCTGTATTTTTATATCTGCGAATAATTTATAGCACTGTGCAAGATATACTTCATTTAACGAAGATTTTATCAAAAGTTTAAGATCATCGTACGTTGTTCGGGATTTTCGGAGAACCGGTTTGCTCCGACGATAGTCTAAAAATATTTACACATTTTTGTAATGTTTCTAATGTGAATTTAAATTGTTTTTTCTGCAAAGTAGTTTCACTACAAAATACACACATTACCTTAGTTTTCACTCATAGTAAATATCTATAAATTTTAATTCACATAATTTATATTAAAACTAACAAAATAAGTAAAAACTTTAGAACAATACGTTGTAAACAATATCACGCCACGAACGAGTCTGTCATGGCAACCAAAACCAGAGTGGGAACGGTGTAAGAGAAGTAATAGATAGAGGAAAGAGCGAGAGAGAAATAGAGACGCGGAGAGGGGAGTATAGGCATCATGTACCAGCACGTAATAAACTTCATTGATAATTTTTTGTTACTTCGGCTTGTAAAAATCATCAGATTATATATTTTTCGTAATCCTTAAATGATTCTCTTCAAAATAAAAAAAAAAAAATAGCCACGCTCGAGAATCTTAAGACGACGTTTTTTTTTACAACTTTGCAACCCTTCCCCTTCTTTACGTCACTCTCAAATTGTCAGATTAGTGGAATGTACACGTTTTAGCATGTAACTAACTCACCTCACCTTAATCTGATGCGCTCGAGAATTTCAGATGATCAATTTTTTTTTACTAATCTTGATCCTTTATCCTTGCTGGGCGGCCATATATATAGGGCTCATAGTTGGTAAAGGTTCTTAACTGGGTACAAGGTATCCCCCTGTATACTAATCTGTCGCGCTTGAGTAAATCCTGAAACCCCCCCCCTTGGGCTCCCCTACTAACCAAGGCCAGAATATAATACAGGCTGGAGTGCTGTCTTACACCCCCAGTTGCTACGTCACACTATCCATCCCCCGGCTGTATACTCCTCACATATTCAACATAGCTGATTGACTATGAGCATGTGGATCATCTATTATTAGTTGTCTGGTACAAGCTCTTTTGTTGTATAAAGGTCTACAAAGTATGTGTACCAATTTAAAATCTAATGTTAAAAGAGCGTATAACCTATTTTAATAAAAAAACTACTCTAATAAAGGAAAAATGTTCTCTTGCTAGCATGGAATTTAATAACCTTCAATTAACAAAGGAAAACTATAAAATATTAATAATTATGATGTCAATCGTTTGCTTATTCCCGACCGAACGAAGTGGAGCGGTCGGTCAGGTCTTTTGACGTCACACTATCAGGACTGCAAGTTGTTTAACAGTCTAGCCTTGAGTCACTGAATTACAAACAAGCTTGAAGAAATTACAGTTACTATTGAAATTGCTGGTAGTTTGCCCAGGCCAGATATTAAGTTATTTAAACTAACTAATTAATTAAAAACTTTCAAAATAAAGTAAAACCTTTCTTATTAATTAACCCATAATAATATGCACAATATATACTAGACATTATAAATCACAATCAACTTACGTAGTTAATGTGATGCCCTTTAAAAAGAATGGTCAAATTTAAGTTAATGTGTAACCTAAAAAAAGTAATTATCAAGGTAATTGGTGTCTTTCTATCTTCAAAAATGTTCAATTAACAAGAATGAGGGTAGAATTTAGCTACTATTTAGTTAACTCTGTGTTATGTGGTAATGTTTTAACATTATATACAACTTGGTATATATTGAACAGAGCAGAGTTTCTGTTAATAATATATCGGATAAAGTGATTTTCATCCCTCAGAGGTTTTTATATTTCTTTGTTTACAAAAAATTAACTCAGGTATAACAGCTGAACTGCATTTTGAGTTAAGTTGAATCATATAGATAAGTACCTACATTCTAAAATGCTTTCCAACAATTTTTGTCTATGAAGAGAGTGAATTTTTAACAGAACAGAATCTCTTTTTAATGGAAACATTTATAAACCACTCTTCTATTGAGTTTAATGTATATTACCTATTCCCTTATACAGCATGGCAATGACATAGACCTGAAGCCGCTAGGATCACGGCAGTCACATCGACAGAGCTTCACCGTTCACTCGGGGTCTGACTCTGCAGGGGACCTGCTGTTCATGGAAGTGCGTGAGGACGGTATAGTTCTGCGTAGCGTAAATGGTGTCATCGTGGAACGCTGGTGGTACGAGTACCTCGTAAATATGACCTACAGCCCCAAGAACAAGGTCTGTTGTTCATCTGTATGATGACCATTTTGTTACAATTTATGTTTGCTTATCAAATTATTAAAAAAAAAATGTATTTGTGTACGTACAGTCTTAGAGAATTTTCACACTTTTTACAAAATGAAAAGAAATGTGAGGAGGCTTTTTCCAGTTGGTATGCTTACAGGCCTGTAAATTTCAAACCACAATCACATTATTTCATTTTAATGGGCTGACTGTTATATAAATTCAGTGTTACATTGATGTAAAATAATACTATTAGACCCAAAAATATTAATAACTTTTCATTAAACTAAGTAAGATATTGTATGATAACAAATAGATAGGAATAACAGCAAACTTACCTTGAAAACTTCCATCTAGGTTCTGCTGATTTGAAAAAAACACATGAAGACACATAAAAGAAAACATTAAAGTTAACTATAGTACGAGATATATCAATGCAGGCCTGGGTTGTGGCGTGGTGTCGCCAGATGTAAAGGAAGAATTATTGCATATGGGATAATTGACTGAATTCAACAATCGAGTGATCGTTACTGCTTATCTTTACTTCTCATCTACCTTATTAAATCCTTGACCCTTCACGATTTAAATTAACACATGTTTTACACTATGACAGAACATGAGCAAAAAATAATAAACTAATAAAAACACGCAGAATAATAGATCACCGTATAACAAAATGGATGTATACAACTAGAACGAAGCGAAATGTCATGTTGTCGCCTGATACTGAAAATCAGCTGATATGACAATATGGTAAAGCTACAAGGTGAGAGGAAAGTGGGGTGTGGTAAATGTCCACATGGCCAGTCTTGCAGTGATGTGTCTCATAGAATTTAACTGAAATATAACCCAAAATAAGTTGTTTTACTGGTTCTCAGAAAACAATATCCTTTACTCTGCCAAACCATCATTTATACATCTAAGTTCTGATATACAGTCTAATTTCATCCTGCAATTAAGTACTTTGTTTAGATATTTTTCAAAACTAATATTTACTTAGCATATAAAGTTGTTCATAGTTTTTAAGCTGTACAGCATAAAGCTTGATTTAAACTTTTATCTGCAAGGGAGTTGAACAAGAATGTTCCTCTTTAGGGAATAATGTTTTGTAAGAAAGAAATTATAAGGTACCTAAATAAAACCTTTTGATCAGAGTGTTTTGTTTCAAAGAATTTACATTCTGAGCCTTATTGCAATATTACTGCGAGCCTCTGCATTTGCTCTGTATCTATACATGACTCTGAGTCAGTATCGAAAGTATAGAAGAAACTACTGTATTTTATCAATCTTCTTATAAAAATTATATGATATCAAGAAATTTGTTAAGCCAAGTACTGAGTATTAAAAACTTGCATAACATTTAAGAGTGTATGATGAAAATACACAAAGTTTATTAAGTCTCTCCTAGAATTAAAAAATGTCCATATATTTTTGTAATAACTTAAAAGTTAACTTATATATTTGTTTAGGTATTATGTCTGTGGAGGAAGAACAGTGGCCAAACCCAGCTACACAAATACTACACCAAAAAAGTAAGTTTTCATCTAAAACTAGACATTTTACTTTTCTTATCCATTTTACAACTTAAATTCACTTGCCATCTACTAAAAGAGCCGGAGATAGATGTTTTTTGACCGGAGTAGGTTTTCAAGACCTACTATGTGTGTATAAATTCTTGATCAGGGCAATAAGTCAAACTCAAATTTAATAAC
This sequence comes from Homalodisca vitripennis, assembly GCF_021130785.1. Classification (NCBI taxonomy): domain Eukaryota; kingdom Metazoa; phylum Arthropoda; class Insecta; order Hemiptera; family Cicadellidae; genus Homalodisca; species Homalodisca vitripennis. The sequence continues at coordinate 146,596,217 of NC_060211.1, read as the reverse complement.
ATAAATACAATGGCTCGGAAGTTAATTTGAACGGGCAGAAGGAGACAATTTTTGATTGAGGTAAGCTCCTTAGATCTAAGTGTGAGAATATTTTTTTTTTTCATCGGAACAAGGCAAACTGCTATGACGCAGAAATATCTCGGACCAGAAATAGGAGCTTTTTCACTGAAGTATGTTCATTTATTTATTTCCTGGATATTTATTTATTTACTTTCTTGATCAGGTTTATAAGACAAATGAAACAATGATACCATAAATACATTAGAACGGAAGTGAACTTAATCAGCCAGAACTAGAAGCTTTTTCGCTGAAGTAAGCTTCTAAGTTATACATAAATACGCCTATATATTTTCTTCATTGAGACAACAACGCAATTTCAATTATATCACTGAAAATATCTAATACCGGAAATAGTTTACAAGGGCCAGAAGTAGACGTGTTTAAAGCAAAGTCAGGTTTCCAAGACCAACATATGTATAATGTATATATTTTCTTGATCAATGCAACAATGCAAACTTAACTGTGGAGTCAAAAATATAATTCATTTGTACCAGAAATTCTCCTACACATGCAAATCTGATATAAGAGTCAGTTACGTTACTGTATGATGTTGCAGTGCAAAGACCTGTACTACTGTATCAAGGAGGCGATGGAGCGGGCGGCAGCACGTGGACAGGGGGCTCTGACAGGCGTTGAGCTGGGTGGAGAATTCCCTGTGCAAGACCTAGCGTCAGGCGAGGGTGGCCTGCTACAGGTCTGCATGGAAGGCGTGGGGCTGCTTTTCGCCAATAGCAAGGTGAGGTGCATGTCTCTGTCATGTTTTCAGGGCCTCACGTGGTCTTTCTCACCAGGTAAGTTCAATACAGTGGGATCACTTCAGCTATAATTCTGGAGAAGTCCTTACAAAATCTCTGGAAGTGCTGCAACTTACGTTTGTTTACATTGCAACAGCCTTTCAATTTCCTTCTATAAGCTTTTAACCTTGATTCAAATAAAAATCGTTAGCCTAATTCACTCTCTGCATATCAAGCCATCTTCATCACTGACTCCAGTAGAATTATTAATGTATTCAAATTTAATTTATAAATTATTTTTTGAAAATTACGGTATCAAGCCTTTATGCCTGGTTTATCTCAGTTACCATTAAAATGTTATAACATTTTTGGTATGTCAGACTATTTTGACTTGGAATTCATGGGAATAGCCCATAATTGTACATACTGTAATGACATGTCATTATGAATATTCGTTTTCGTTTATGTTAGAAGACAAAGAAATATTTTACCAGCAGTACTTATGCAGAAATACGCAATATGTTTATTGATTAGCAACTTACATCGGAGACAGTTATAAACGCAACTCCCTCTTACACAAACTTCTGTGTTGAAAATTTATCAGAATGAAATAATAATAATAATTCAGCTTATGAATTTAAAATTGAAAATGTCAATATAGGGTCTAAAACCTAAAACCCAGAATAGTTTCAAATTATTTATAAAATGATTATATTTAAGCAAATAGAACTGCAGTTTGTGTCTATAAATATGCTTCTCCTTTGCTTTTCTCTGATTTCTTAAATTTTGGAATATTCACTCTCACATGTTCATTGACTCTTTCATATTCCTAACATAGTTATAAAGGGAAACTTTTTCATTACTTTATATTACATATTGTTAATAATAAATTTATTAAATATTTAATTTTTACAAATATGTGCTTGTCCCAAACATAATATTATTTTGTGTACAAAATCCTTTATCTTCTCACCTGTGATTCTTCTATTACTTTTATACTTGTCTGCAACTCTTTGAGTGCCAGATATTCAGCTGTGCTGTAACACCTCTCTGGCGGGTTTGTTTGTTTTAATCATACAGAATAATTAGTAATTTCGTTAATGATGTTTTCATGAAATTGATAATTAAAATATGTGAAATATATGTGTAAGGATTTTCTGTCGGAGGCCGCGTGGTAAATTTAATCTGCATCCAAATAGTCATATTATTCAAAATAATCTATTTCAAACTAGTCCTTCAGGATAGTTGCATTGCCCAAAGCATAAGTCTGAACTGGGTAATTCTAAAAACAATGACATGTCTAGATCAATATGTCTTTTGTTTTCATGCAGTTAACCTCTGCCATATCAACTCAAGCACTGAACATACAAAAAAGAAAGACACAATACTGCAATAGAACACACACTGAACAATGTGCTGTGTTGATTGTGCATTGCAACACTCACCATGCTTTGGTAACATTGTCACATTTAGGTGTTAACATGCAGTAGCTATCAAACAGTGACACTGTTGAGTTTTTTTTTAGCAAACAGTACTATGGTATAATTGGTTTATCGTTGTCTGATATTAAGTAACCAGGCAGCTAACTATTGGAAACATTTAAACATGGACATGGCAGTTACACATATAAGCGGATTTACTCGTGTTATTAAAACGGCATGGCAGTAAAAGGGTTAGATGGTTTTGTTTTAAATCATCATTTTATGAGGAGAGAATCTCAATAATTCAAGACTAGCTATGAGATTACCTAAACCCATAAAAAAGAAATGATAAAATGATCAGCACTATAATGCAACTTACTATTCTGCTAGAAGACCCTATTAGGACAAGTTTAAATTGTTTATGGTTTCTAGCTCAGAAAGTTTAGATATAGGTACAATTCTCTACCAATCCCAATCTCTGACTAAATTTTGATTTCCCTTTATTGAATATAAAATCTTACCAATAAAATGCCAAAATTTACTAATAAAAAATAATTTTTAGATATATTTGAAGTATTAGTATCTTATCATTAACTCAACCTCCACTTGGGTGACTGAAATTTGTCATCATCTAATGAGACACCCTAGGATTCTATAATCTAAAACCAAATATCCTATCATTATACTTAATTTTTTATATATTTAAGAAAAAGGAGAGGCCAATCTCCTTTTTAGTCTTATTCTGTCCTTTCTTATGAGCCACTAGCCTGTCAAACAGAATAAGGGAAAGACTCGGTACTGCACAAGGGTGCAGTAGTGTTAAAATAAAAAGTGCAACAGTCACAGACAGGATTCGAATCTGCGCTATGTCTAACTCATACTCAAAGTTCGATGCCCTTGACCACTTGGTCATCAGCATATTTAGCTTTGATTAACATGCTCTTTGTCAAATTTTGATGTAACTTAGAATACAGTAATTGGTAAGAGTATTACACATTAGGTAGCTAGTGTTGATAATGATACTCAGGAAATGTAAAAATATTAGATATATAAAACAAAAATTTTTAATTCCACGCTTGATCCTTTTTCTATCTCTATACAGTGGTAACCCTTATGACAAGAAATGGTGGTTATCTTTTTGTGGATAAGTTATACACATTTCAGTATTTTAAAAAGAAAGGCTTTTGCAGTGAGAACAATAAGTAAAATATCACAAAATTTTATTGAATTGAGAGTATTTGTCAACAGAAAATTTATATTCAAAAACTTCAATTTTTCTTTATCTTGAGATGTTTATTAAAATTATACATTAACTGTCAGCATTAAAAAAAGAGTGTGTGTGTGTGTAGGGATTTATAATTTTTTAATTCCACTAGAATTTATCTTAAATTTGTTTAATTCTAACTAATTATGTAATATTTTATTCAGATCAGTTTAAATTACATTAGATTATTTTGTACATTTTTCATGTACTGAATTGTAAGTTCAGTACCTCTTAAGTTCTGTTGGAAGACAAATACTTTCCATGATAATTCTATTGGAAACTAAGTAACAAAGAGTCAAAACCAAATTGATTGAACTCTTTTGTTGAATTTGTGTTTTTGAAATGAAACAGTTTTTCAGTTTGTTGTGCTTTTTAGCATCTTTCTTCAAACCTTTCTTTATAAAATTCAATATATTTTCTTTTGTTATGTGTCTGTATGTGTATTTTATTTTGTACATTTTTATTTGTATGACAATACATGAATATGCAAGGACCACTCAAATATTCCTTAAATCGCTTCAAACTGCTTGCTCCGTTAATTTACAAAGATCAGCTCGACCCTAGTCCGAAGTCTGCTTTGTGACATTTTGTCCACTCTTAAGTCATATAAACTAAGGTAGTACATTTTTCAGCATACACCATTTAAAGTCTTTCAGTTTTTGTTCAGATCTATCGATGTTTTTGGTTTTTATACAGTTTCCTTTCTCTATCTTGTCTATCTCTCTATCATTATTTAATTATGTTTCGCATGTTTTATCGATTTTTGTCTTTGTTTTGTCCGTTTTTGGATGTCGTCTAAAAAGTAAATTCCTTACATTTTCTTTTTGAGAAAGAGGTACGCTGTATCGATCTGCATCTTTCAACGGATTCAAAGTGTTTTTCATTTTATTTTTCTTGTTTGTATCGCTCTCTTGTTTACAAGTTTCTACACTTTGTAATGACAGAAGTACTCTTTTACACTTTATAAATTTTATATTTTATATTGACTTGCAAAAGTTTAAGGAGCTTTTGAGATGGTCCTTAATCTCTTTAAAATTTCCAAAAATCTTCATTAAAACAAGTGATTAGGTAAACTCTATAGGCTACAATATAGTTGTAGGTGTTTGTAGAGAACAAGGGCTCATACTAGTTTTGTCTTCTTTGTTCATGACTGTGGTTCCGTTCGGATGGCAACTCCTCAGGATTTCGAGGTACTGCACTGTTTTCTAGATCTCACGTTGTCGTTCATTCATTTTGTCTTTACGTAGAGCATTTCCCAACTTTACGTTTATTGTTTTTTGTTTGTATTTCCGTTTTCAAGCCCATTTCTTAGTTGTTTTGTAGATTTCCATGTTTCGTCCGCTCAATTTGTCCATTGCGCAATTTTATTGTTAAAATGTTTTAGACATTTTTGTTTCTTTTTTGTTGTCTAGTTATTGGTGAATAATTTGAACATTATTTTCAGTTCTATGGATAAATCGCATGGGATGCACACAACTAGCCTCCTCACTAACCTGACTATAAACTGACGTCCTGGCCATCTCATAAGGTTGCCTTAAGCTTTTATCATTTCCTGTGCCATAGCAATTCTGCTTTGCATCCCCTTTAGTTGCTTTTCTATTGCTTGTTGCCTGGAAGTTGTGTTGTGTATTGCTTGTGCATGTGTTTCTTGTAGATATTATCAATTATTGTAGATTATTTAAAAATTAATATGAACCAAACAGAAATAATAACATTGGGATTTCAAAATTCAAACTTGTTTTAATATTGTCCACAGAATATTATTAATTAAGACTACTTTGTCTGAAACCATACTATTTTATAAATTTTTTATGATGTTTATAATTCAGAAATTTACAAAAAGATTTCTAATAATATTATTTACAAAAAATAATGTATTCATTTATGCTTTACACCATTTTTAGTTTTTGTATATCAAATTTGCATAAATTAGTCTCAGAACATTATTAGTTACATTAAATAATCAATATTAGACCAAAACACAATAGTTTGGGTTTCTTTGGGTTTTATAAATTAGATAATCTATTTTATCATCAACAATCAAGAATATGTTTAAGTTGGAATAGTTTTTATATTGGGAGTAATCTTTCTTACAACAATCCTAATGATAATTTGATGGCGTTATTACAGTTCTTCGTAAGGTTGGACCACATACGAAAGTGTTTCACACAGAAAGGTGGCATCTTCATCTTGGAAGAATTCAGTAAGTAACAACAATTCTTACATACAATATTATTATTATTATATACTAAAGATATCAAATTATATTCTGCCCCTATAGAAACATGAGCACCTGAAAGTTAATAAATTTGTAATAAGTTAAAGCAAATGTTTTAATTGTTATTTTTATTACTTTTGAAAGTGACAAGTCCGACATCGTTGTCTGCATTACTAATTAAGTCTGCATCTAACTAGTTATATTACCCAACATTAGCCTTACTGCAAGTAAGGTTTTAAATAATTGAACTTGATTCTGTGTTCCAGATCCTAAAACACGGCAAGTTATACAGAGACGATATAAGTCATCAATGGTAAGTCACTTATTTCATCAATAAATCCTGATTCCATATCACGCTGACTTATATTTCTTGTCTGAATTGATTTTATTGTAGTTTTACTCTTTATTGTGATGACTGTAAGAGCTCATAAATACCTTTTCAATAATAATTTAATTTCAAATAGTTTGTTATTACTCCTATTTTTAGTTTTGTAGAAATATAGATTTTTTAATTATGTTCAAACTACAAATTGTTCAAGCAAGTTGCATGCTCTATACACAATATAAGGTTTTTATATGTTTACACCAGTAATTTACAAAATTTATACATACATACATATATATACGTATCATATACGGTTGTCCTGTAAATCAACGTAGTGATAGGTTAGCTGAACAACTCAAATAACAATACTAGTCACTAAATTTCCAATGATTTTTTGTCAAATAAAAAACTGTTATTCTAAATGAATTATTTAAATACGAGGTGTGTTCAAAAAGTAAAGAAAATTTTCATTTTCTTTTAAATATTTACTTATTTGTCTACAATAAGGTTGCCACTGTCAAAAACCCTCTATAAACTTCTCAAACTTGACCTTTAGGTTAGCCTTTATATCTTACATGACACACTTTTAATGTCATCTAAGCTTGCAAAACAACAAATTAAGGTTCTCTTTATTTTTGGAAATAACAAATGTCACAGAGCCATGGCTGGAGAATATTGAGGCTAGGACATCCATGTTTTTGTCCAAAAAATCACGAACAAGCAATGAAGTGTGAGCAGGTGCATTGTCTTGGTGCAAAGTCATGAATTGTTTTGCCACAAATCTGGGTGTTTTTTTTATTGCTTCAGGCAAACGGCGTTCAACTTCCAGGTAGTTGACCGTTTGACCTTGTGACAAGAATTCATGATGCACTATGCAAATAAAATCAAAGAATACAGTGAGCACAACCTTCACGTTTGACTGCACTTGTCAAGCCTTTTCCGGTCTTGGCGATCCAGAATGCCTCCATTGGGACGACTGAGCCTTTAGTTTTGACGACATACATAAACACATGTTTCATCACCTGTTATAACAAGTTTCATTAATTGTGCATTGTTGTTGACTTCATTTAATGACTCCCAAGCAACTTCTATTTGCTGCTCAATTTTGGAACAAAATTTGCTGCCACGAAAAAATTTCTAGAACTGATGGCCAACTGATATGCCAAGATCATCACTGTCTTCTCTGATCGTAATAAGACAATTGTTCATAACCATTTCTTCCACTTTTTTCATATTTTCATCGGTTGTTAATGTGCTGGGGCGTTCGGAGTGTTCATCATCTTCATTATCGTCACAGCCATCTTTGAAATGTTGACACATTTCGTAAACCCTTGTTTTACACATAAGAGACTCACTATAGGCTTTTGTTAACATTTCCCACACTTTGATACACTTTATTTCATTTTTCACACAAAATTTGATACAAATTCTTTGATCCATATTTTAACTAACGAAAATCACTGAGTTCATAAAACACTTCTAGCCTTAGCATCTGCCACTGAAAAAGTAAACAACGAATACAGCTAGAAATGTTACAACATAATACAAAATATCTTGACACTCGGACTCTCTGAACCCGCAAAACTTACTTTTGAATTCCTGTTCTTTTTGAATGCACTCTGTACTACTGTTATAAAACTAAAATTTCTTGATCTATTTTCCTAAAAAAATAAATTTATAATATTAGTATAAAATCATGTACAATACAAAATCGATTGAGTGCCACCTCATTTTCTTGTAATAGAGAAAATAATTTCAGGATTATAATATTTGAAATAACCAATATTCAAATGTTTGTGCTTTAAAACTACTTTCTTATCATGATAACCATTTTTCTTCTTTCTAGCATTTTTGTATAGAAACTGAAAGTACTGATTTGTAGTAAAACGTAATAGTAATTTATTTTTTGCGGGGAATGGGGATTGCAATTGAATGATATAGTTCAAGAAATTCTAGTTTTGTTGTAATATTGTACGAAATATTCATCTAGAATAACCGTTTTGTGATTTTCAAAATATTTTTAAATATCTCGGAATCTAAACAAGTTTCTAACGTGATGTTTTGTTATTTGGGGTAGTCTCTGACAGATCTATCACCCCTATGAATATCATTGACTTACAGGACTCCCTTTGTATATGAAAATTACCAACCCTTTCAGAATCCAAATGTTTATCATAGGTCATATCAAGTTATTCTCTCCCTAACTTTGGGAAACCTTGTATATTTAGGTTACTAATAGAATGTCTGATACAAATGTTTTGTGGCTGAACATAAATTTATAGTGGGATTAGGGAATTTTTGCATGAGGAAATTTATTGTTCTGATAACAAAAATGATTTACCTGGCAATGAAATAATGGCCAATCTTTGACAGATTACTTATCAGGTAGTGATGGTATTGATTAAGAACTGCCTGTTGATATTAGGGAATCCAGTAATAACAAATCATGCTATCCAACTGCAGCATTCCCCTTAATATTAGATCTACTGAACTACTTATTCTAAAGAGGATTGTATCGTATCTTCTCCACAGTGCCATAAATAGAAATTAATATTGGAAACAATTTACTGTAATAAATGTAGATAAACAAGTGTAATAAACCATTTCAAACACTTGAACATAAAATATTTTGCTTATTCTTATTAGAATCACTTGCAGTAAAAAGTAAAATGTATATGATGGGTAACATACTAAAATTTGTTTAGTTAACATACGATTTATAAGCACTTTTGTTTCTTAGAGAGGCAGTAATACTTTCTTACAGAAACTACTCTATTTGGAGCCTGACAACTGTAAATTTGAGCCTCACTCATATGAGTGAAAATATGCTTATTCATTACAACAAGGAAATTGGAAATATTCACCTTTGTATTTGTACCTTTGTAATTAATAAGCATGCTTATTGCAAATATCAAACTAAAATAATTTTGCATATCTTCAAAAAATGGATTCTTACTTATTAACGAATATCAATAGAAACTAAGTATAATAGTACCTCAATTGCTAAAGATTCTTTAAGGCACAGGTGGTAACTGGATAATATGATCAAATCTAGATAAACCAGTCATACATCCAACTCTAGGTGTCATTTACATAGGAATGTAGAAATGCTGTAAAATTAGTTTTGGAGCTGTAGTGGGAGTTTAACCAACTGCTAGGGAGGGGTGCGACTGCACCAAGGGAAGCAAAAGAGTGACAATGATTCAGAGTTCTAGAGCACATCATCCTGTTGAATCCTGTTTAGTGTGTTGACCATCATCAATATATATGAACATGATTATTAATCAAAATTGTTGAAAATCTAGTGTGGTGTAGTGTGTTGGTAATTTGACTTCCGATGTGACAAACGTTGCTCTGATCTGAGCAGTTCACAAAAGTCCTGAGTTATCTATTTTTATATCTCACAAGACATTACGTTTAAATCCAAGCTCTTGAAGACCAGTCCTGATAGCACTGGATCATCATAGTGGAGTCTTGTGGATCATCTTGCACTACTATTAGAGAAAAAAAGTTGGTTCTTTATTGCACCATTAAAAACCAATAATTAGAACATCGTTTTTGGATTCGATTGATTGGATGTTAAAGATTTACAACAAACAATCCTGAATTGAAAAATTTTAAATTAGAAAAATTATTGTATAGGTGACTAGAAACTTCCAATCAAATTATGATTTCATTCCAAAGAATAATTGAGGATAAAGCTTCCATTTTATTAAAATTTTATTGTTCATGCAATTTAATAAATTTGTTTGAAAATTTGGTTTAATTTGATCTAGAGATCAAAATAAGACGGCTTATTCAGAAATACTCCTTTATAGAGCTCCGAAACTGGCCTACAAAAACAGTTGTATGTGTAATTAATAATCTATGCAAGTGTTAAAATTTGATACACAGGAGTGTTGTTTCAATTTTCATAGAAAATTGGTTTTTGGTCATAAAATATTGGTTTTTTCCTTTTGGGTTAGGTTTAGATACTAGAAAAAATAACTCTACAATAATAATGATTAGGAATGATTTTTGTTGACTATATTAGTAGCTCTGTTGGTCTGAAGGAAATCTACATTATTTGTAGAGCCTGTATTCATCAGAAGGAGTCTGGTTAATGCCTAGAGTAAGGTTCTGAGTCAGTTTTGTAGGTACACCCTCTATTACTATTTCAGTAAAATAATGACAAAATAAAATTAAAAACTACTTATACAAGTATTTCCTTTTTAATTAATCACAGATTCAGCCAATGCTAAGTTTATGACCTTAATTAAAACTTTCCCCAAATTTCTAATTTTTCTGCAAGCATTCAACAATTGAAATGATTGTGGACTTTCAAGTAATGTTGCAAGTACTAAGCAGACATTATTGCTTTCTAAAAGGGTTGTGTATTGTTATTTTTTTAAATTTTAACACTACCGTACTGAAAGATTTTCACTGAAAAAATAAAGTATGTATTGATAAGTGTTAGCGTAGCACTGTGATGTCGCATGTCTGTTCTTGTAGGCTGCTGAAATGAATCTGTCCATACATCGAGTGATTTCCATTATATTTACTCGGACGATGGTGGCATCGTGACATTGGCACTTGCATGTCAGTTTGTATGCTTTTTATTTTGATTTCTTACTTTTTATTTTTATTATTATACTCACTTAAGTAGTAAGTTTATTATATTGTTGTTTCAGTATTTTTTTGGTTTAGACCAAGTATGGTTGTGTAGCAATATTCATTTAGTATGATTTTAAGTACAAGGTAGTTTAAAATGTGCTTGTTTATTTTAACACAGTTATATTTTTCTTCAATGTACCATATAAAACTAGGTCTTGCACTGAATTTGTATTTAAATTCTTGAGGTTATTTATTTTTTGTTCTAAAACAATAATAACACAGGACTACTGAGACCGGGAAATTGTTAGTGTGAACTGGAAAGTGATGAAGTTGATTAGTTCTTAAGTTAAAATTTGAATTTTGCATAACAAAGCAAAGAAATTTAAAACAGTATTAGATTCAGTTTTGTTTCCATTTATGTAAATTTCACAAAAATTGATGCAAACATTGCATTATGGTATAACGGAGAAGCTAATGTCGTATGTTACAGAGGAATGTCTCTTTTCATGACACATTGAAATTTTGATCAAAACAGTTAGTGTTGTGAATATTGAGTTTCACTCCAGTTCACCTTCCTCTTAGTGGAACGTCTGGAATCAGACTCTGTCACAGACTTGACTCCTGGAATCTGGACTACAAAATATATCTAGGTATCTGTAATGTAGGTGAAGAGGTATTCTCATTGTCTCATCAGGTGAACAATTCAGTGCATCACCTACAAAAAAATTGTGTACCTGATGAGACTATGTGAATAGTAACAAACTAGATTACATTATTTTTTGTAGTCTAGGTGTATCTGATATCGAAACGATGTAAAGAATTCATTTTAAGCTTCTTCCTCACCACTTTTTTGGATCTCTTCAGACGAGCAAGAATGAGAATCAGATTCCAGGCACTGCATTAAGAAGAAGGTGAACTGGAGCTGAACTCAACTTTCACATTGAATCAATCCTTCCCACCATAACTATGTTATACAGTTAGTGTTATCATACTGTTGTCTGTGATTAGATGACTGAAACTTCTTCTTGACCTATAGATATTAAATTAACAATAAATGGAATATTGTGTGGCCAATTGGCACTTTGTCAACAATAGAGTGACAGTTTGTTTTATATTTTGGAAATATTTTAAAATTTACATTAAGATCACAGATAATTCAAACCCAAATGTCTCACTGAAGTTAATAATTAAAGCTAGCTATCGGAATCATCAGTATTGCGCTGTTTCGTCAAAGGTTTATCATTTTGCTGCACTGTTGAAAACTTGTGTTTTCTTGCATATACACAAGTCTGTTTGTACTGCACTGATTGCACTTATCTTGTTATACACATTAAAAATTGTAAGATTCATTATTCTTCATCCAGTGATTCTATCTCTTCATATTTGTTTCTTTATTGTATTATTCCATTGATGATGTCCATATTACCACAAGGGAGTTTACTTCTGGTTGGTTTATAGTTGCCCAATTTATGTTACTGGAAAACGTCGGTTAGATAGTTCTGTGTCCCTCAGTATCAAAGCTAGAGACGTTTATCTGGCCAGCCCCTGAACAAGTCTTATGTTCATATATTTGACTGATAATGGGTGGTACAATCAGTGTTAGGCTGCATTGAATGTTTTTTAAGGAAACAGGATTTTTTGGAGATCTGTAATTGTTCACTGATACAAGAAATCAATAACACTGCGTTTTAAGATCTTTAATCTGATATCTTCATAAGGTAGATAACTAACCGAACACATGACTACAATCTAGGTCAAAGCAAACAAATCACACCAGAGTATTGTGACATGCATAAGTCATAATATATCACAACAAACATTTTGTGTGTCAACTCCATGCACACTAACTCTGAACCATGCTCTCCATAAAAACATATCTGTAATTATTAAAACTGAACTAAAGAATACAGGTGACAAGGTGGTAGGTCTGCATTGCACGATCAACCATTGACAACTGATCAGAGGCCAGAGTAAATGACATGACAAAAACAAGATGGTGGCAAATCAAGAAATGGGGTGAGCTTTTTTTATTATTAATTCATTCTAATGACTCCCCATTACTTTATTAAGAATATCTAATTTGAGATTGAGTGGTAGAGAGGTCTTGAACCCCTAACTCCACCTCTTTGAAACAGGAATTTATCATTTGTAAATTGTTTGATTTTATATGTGTTGTTGTTAGTTCATTTATGAGAATTGCCAACCAAAGTGGCCTCATTTTAACTGATTGTTGAAACCAAATCAGCAGTCTTGAAACCTAGTGTAACTGACTTCTTGTATCACTGACTGAACGGTGGAAAATGTCTGGAATATTCTTGATTCCTTCAAAAATCCTTTAACTGTCAAAAATAATTTTAGAGACAGACATTTTAAAAATAAAACAATATTTAGTCACAATCTTTTAATATATATTTTCTGAAGACAATAAATAAGTTTTTTGTCCATAGTATTTGGAACTATCTTATAATGAAGTCCACAAAAAATGGCTGACCAAACACTTTTTTTTACATTAGTAATCCATTAGGATTAGGATAGTTTAAAGGATTTATACCCCCTTTGCAATAGGAAATAATTTTGAGGGGCGGGGCGGGGGGCCATAACGACTGATATTTTCCCGTAGTGGACAGAAAGTATGGCAAGTGCAGTCAACCGCTCATTCCCCATTTTGTTTTTTAAAAAGTTCTTGACTCATTTCAGAAATGATCTTTCAGCAGTACATGTCAGTAATAATAAATTATTTAAATAATAACAATCATTTACTAAAAAATAATTGAACAAATTGAAAATTTGGGGGGTTTGAACCCTTTGGACCCCCCGCCCCTCACTGTGTATGTCTTTGTTCCTATGCTGGCAGTCGTAACACATTGAATTTATAGCCTGGTTGTGTATTAATTGTTTTTGCTTCTACAACTGATATATCATAATAGTGTTTTAATTATCTAAATTGTCATTTAGTTCATGATTTTTCTTGTCCAAAGAATAAGATTGCAAAGAAATTAAAAAACAACAATAGCAATTAAATTATATATTTTATATAAATATAATTTCGATTTTAAAACCAATATTTTTGTTTTTCAATTTATACTAGTCAACTCAAATGTCTAGCAGTGTATACATTTTTTATAAAATGTTCCAACATAGTATTACTAAATGTATTTCATAGTAGTGCTAATTGAAAAATCCACATGAGACCAAGTAGATTTCTAGAGAATTATTAAAATTAGAAAGGAAATATGAGGCGACTAAGATCAATGCTAAAGTACCTATAGAGCTAAGATATAATTTCAGTTGCATTGATGTCATAAAGTCGGCTGAGTGATTATATGAATTATTCTCCTTACTGTTAATTGAACATGTGAAAATTTTCTTTACTTTTTATTTTGTGTGTTCTTATGTTTCTACTCAGCTAGGACTATAAGTTTTTTGAACTTGTGTGTGAGAACATTTTTGAAGACAATATAGATTAGGAACATATTGATTGTTGAAAAGCATCCACTGCTCGTCAACAACAAGAAGTTTTTGGTATAAGTTGAAAAACTGAAATACATTATTCTAACAGCCAGAGTCACTTGCAATTTGATGTACTGGTTGGTCTACTTCCCCATAGCTGATAACTGTAGCTGGAAACTATAAGGAAAAAAAGTGCTTTTAAACTAAAACAAATATAAATAAAGAACTGTAAAACATTCTATGTTGTATGACAGGCTGACCAGATCTGCTACGCAGTGTTGTGCGTGTTCTCGTATATGGCAGCTGGTCAAGAGCAGAAGAGAGCGCTGCAGTCTGGAGGGCGACACTGACCGCGTCACCCCCTCCCCCACTCTGCACACCACTGACTTCCTACTGGTTTGCCTCTCTCAAGCTTTTAGTTTATATTCAGAAATGTTTTATAGACTGAGGACTTAGTTTGACACTTTCATCTCAGCAACAAAATGAAAACCTGTAGCTTTTGTTAATTAACACTGTAGTTGTGTTACAAAGTAGGAAATACAACTAACAGAAGGCTTTGGATTTAAAGAACCCCTATACTCTGTAACGCTGTTTTATGAGAATTTGGCCGTTTAATTTGCAGTTGGTATATTTAGCCTAAGTGGCATGAAAAGGTAGGTACTCGTAAATACATTACAATAACCAAAACAATAAATATAAATACATTACTGGAACAATTTCATATTGGCAATATGTTAAGTTGAATACTCTAAAACCTCCATTTTTATAATTTTTAAATCTTGAAAAAGTTTGGAGTTTTGAAAGTTAGTTGACCAATACCATCACCAATGATAAGAAGGGCAGGCTAGGCCACTAGTGAACACAAAATTAAGTAAGCGAGTACTAATTCTGCAAATAAATTTCTTGTTGCTATTGTTTATCAACATTAACTTCTGCAACTACTGAATTACCAATTGTTTTGACTGAAAACTTAGCATGTTTATAGGGAACAATTTAATTTCCATCATTCTTTCCCACATGAAACTTATTTAAAAAAGTGCCACTGCCCTTTTAAGCCTTATTCTGCTCGCCCTGTTGGGCCACTGGTCTGAGCGAGGATCATATTAAAGAGAATAAGGGTAAGAGTCGATTACAGAACATGGTCGATGATACTGATAAAAAATGCTACAGTCACAAACAGTATCTGAATCTGTGCTTTCTCTAACTCTGTCTTAGACCACTCAACCATCGGCACTCCTTAACATTGACACTTGTATATGACATTGTTTCCAACTGAAGGGTTACTTATTTTAATTTTAAACTAAATTTGCCTTGAAAAGCCCCAACAATAACAAAGGAAAGAAGTAAGATTAAACAATTTCGCTTTGTCACATTTATATCATTTTGTTTACTTAGTATTAGCTTAACTATGATAGGAAAATTTCTTATTTTAAACATTCAATTGCTGTTTTAGGCAAAATTCTCTCTGGATTTAGAGATACATTTTGCATTATTAGTACACATCTGGTTATAAGGGTACCATGTGACTGACCTTTGCTTGTTTGATAAGAGCTTTTAATTAAGGATCACACATTATATTTAATGTTTTAGGTCCAACAGTACTCATTCTAAAGATCAAAAGAAAATTTATAGAATCTCTGGCGACTAAGATACGGTCTGAGTTTTCATTTTTCTATGTCATCGTCACAGGATAAACCAAAATTTCTAAGGCTTTTTAAAAATGGACTTGTTTTAAAAACTACTCACATATGTATTTAGAAGTAATTAACCGAAATATGTAAACAATGTCAACTACTATGTCAAACTATTATGTCAACTATTAAGAAACAAACTATGTAAGAACTGTATATAGTTTTTATACCACATAATATTATCAAAACAAGAAGTGCCTGTTGAGATGACATATCTTCAATTTTAGTACAAAATAAACAAATCTATTCAAATTTTTTTGAATCAACACACAGTTGTGTTTGCATTCAATTTTATTCTCATCGTAAGTAGCTCAGCCTGCACTTTGGAATTTGCAATATCTAAAAATTTTAAAATGAATGTATAGTGAGTGTATGGTGAACCAATTATTTTTTTACAGGTTTTCATTTTGAAAGAAGAGTTGTTGATAAAAAAGACATTATAATTGTTTTATCCAGTTTGTATAGAATATTTTCACAGTGTTACTTAAGTGTGCGGAAATTATAAAAGACTAGGGTGAAAGGAGTGAGAAACGTACTGTTACGTTACTCTCTGTTAGTTGTGTCCAGTGTATTAGTATGTGGTCGACAATACTGCTGTCCTCTATCCTATACTTAGTGTTATTATATGCTAGGGCAGGACTACAACATTTTCAACCGTTTTAGTTACAACGAAAAACTACTTTTTCAACTTCATTACTTTTTTATTAGTTTTATTAGTGAGGAATTTGTTTGTTTGGTAGAAGAGATTAGTTTGTTTATTTGCTTTTCTCAAATACAACTATGGATCATTACTAGGCATTCCATAGAATTATAGCTTAAATTCTTATGTTTTTTACTATGGTTCATGAAGGTTGTTACAGATATTTACACAACTTTGCCACTCACAAAAAATGTTGAAAATGTTATATCAGGAACGACAAATGTCCCTATATAAGTCCTGTAATTATTTAAAATCACATACCAAATAGAGTGTGGTGATGTTAATAATGAGAACTACACAAAAAAGTAAAGGTTTTCTAAGAAACTTTATTGTTAAATTTAATAAAATATCTTAAATTTGTTAAATACTGTATGATTTGGAACTGAAACCTTAATAATTGTCAAAGAAATCTTAGTGTTTCCTACAGCTAGCATAATCTAAATTCTCCTATGACCGACCATTTAAATCATAAAATATGAATTCATTGTTTACTGTTATTTTCAGCAGAAATGTGAGAGCTTTTCTTATCTAAGTATTTTTGTAAATAATTGTAATTATTGTACATTGGTATACAAAGTACACATTTAATTGTATAGTTCATAAACTGATTAACAATAAAGACAAAATATAAAGGTATATACAAGTTTAAAATAATGTGTAATTTGCGATTTCCAAAGTTTTAAGAAAAGTAAAGTAACGTTTTTTAAGTTTTAAAATGGTAAAGAGTTTTTATGAAGATTTCTCTATTGGAATGACAGATAAAAATCTAAATGAGGAGTTAGTTTGTATCCTAGCTAAACACTATTTTAAGTTTGATTCATTAGTTTGTTACACTAGTCTCATCAATGTATTTGTGTGTATTCATTTAGATAAGAAAATTACTTATTTATTGTTTATGTTTTATTGACAAAAATACCAAATATTCATAGGAATATTATTAGTGCACGGGATACATACATAATTTCATAAGCCATATGACAAGTTGTGAACTAGCTTTAAAATGTTGATAGATACAACATATTTTTATTGTATAAAGCAAAAATTTATAAATGTTAAAAGATATATATTTTTTGCAAAATACTCATTTATTTTCAACGTTTAGCACCTCAGTATCTGTAGTGTGAACAATTCTACGGATTGTTAAGATATCCTCTTAATGGAAATATTTAATAGACCTTTGTAAACGTTAGTTAATTTACAAAAATTACTTTACTGAAATCTACAGTTTACATAATATAAGTTCTATTTGTCAGATTTGTAACTCCAAAACAATATTACTCTTAATAAGTACAGTGCATTTTTAGTGTGAAAGCAATAGCTTTATAGATAAGTTTGTCCGTGTTCGTATTCGGCAATATTAATTAACTGTTCACTGTTTTTGTATCATACGCAGAGTTTATATTTACGTTGTTGTTGTTGTGCATAGCTTGAAGCAAACAATAAATGTTTTGGTACATTTTGTATCTCTGTGTAAAACTGGCTTTGTATACCATAGACGCGGTATTTATATATATTTCTGTCAAATGTAAATTATTGTCAAAAATGAAATCAGTATTATTGTAATATTATTTTATACTCTGGTTGTAAAAAAATCTGTCCAGCGATAAAACTGACTCACTTTTGGGAAACAGACAGAATTTTGTAAGACTTCAGCGGACATATCGAAAAAAGCATGTATTTTTAAACGCAAAGTTTAAAAATATTGAGGAAATAATAAAGAAAGCAATCTCATTTACTTGTGTCTTTTTTGTCACCTCATCACAATTTAGTGCGGTATACAAGATTTTATTGTAAGGTATGACCTATTATTTTAACACATCATCTCATTAATGTCAAAACATGTTGTCACTTGTCATATAAGAGGTTAATTTCATGAATTCTCTTGTCTAAAAAATCTTCCACCACCTTACTTAGAAGTATTAGTAAACTAATTCATATATATATATACAGTATATTACCAGATAACCATTACAGTTCAATAAGCTACCAAACTATTTATCAAAGAACTTAAGTAAAGCTTGACAACTTTCAATAAGCTTTACTTCGTTTTGGTATGCAGTTGTGTAGCATCATCCTGTTTCTTTCTGGCCATTGGTTTTCTCTCAGTATAATCCTTTAGGATTCAAGATTCAAGAATTGTCTTCATAATTGTCTATCAATACATTATTTTACCACTTTTTCAGCTGTATTATGATAATATCCCATTGTTTTACTATTTTTCATATTTTATTTTACACAAAATTCGTTGAAGGTAAATAAATTGAAAGGGTAGACAGGTTTATTCTTACACAAAAACCTTCTTATTTGTATCTGGATATTATTCATTCTGAATATTTTTAACTTGTAGTAATATAAATAAATAGATTGTAATATAAGTTTAAATGTAATGCCAATATTTGTTCAGTGACTAACTTTTACCGCTTTTAATAACATTTTAAATTTTATAAATTTGTTTTGGTTAGTAAGGAATTTCTTTAATAAACTTTTAACAACATTTTCAGTATCCTGCGTAAAAAATCTAAAACTTTTTTACTGTGCTGATGCTGACATGATCACTTTTACGACTCACTATAACCACTGTTGTTTTGCAACTGAGCTCCACTCTTTCACCGGCAGTGCAGCCAACTCTGAAATTGAAACTTCCCTCTGATCTTAGAAATATTATATCTTTATTTCTAATCATGCTTTTAATAGTAGTTATATGTGCATTTGGTCCTCTTGGCAAAAGTCATGATCAAGGATTGACAATGTCATGATAGGAGTGAATCCCTCAAAGTGATATCACTTGTCAGTCATTATTGATGAAGTGGTAGTGCTGCTATAGTTTCACATGATAGTAACACTTCAATAAGTGAATGTGTCAAATTTTTTCAAACATTTAGTGTTCTCATCTGACATGCCATTGGTTTAAGCAGAAC
This sequence comes from Homalodisca vitripennis, assembly GCF_021130785.1. NCBI lineage: Eukaryota > Metazoa > Arthropoda > Insecta > Hemiptera > Cicadellidae > Homalodisca > Homalodisca vitripennis. Next base: position 146,576,843 of record NC_060211.1, on the reverse strand, counting down.
CCCCTTAAAAAATACAGACTGTATTAAAATGCCTTTTCAGTATAGAGACTTCAAGCTGTCTCAACTACAGTCCACTCAATGAATGGCCAAATGTGAGGTCTAGAAGAAAAGTCAATAAGCGGAAAAACCAACCATGGGATGTTGTTCTGGCTGGCTGGTAGTACAATACTAAAAGTCCTGAACTCTAGGGGTGGTGGAGGAGGGTGGAGGTTGATTGGTATTGGTTTGGAGGTGGGGGAGAGAAAGAAGGAAAGATAAAAATGGGAGGGGCATTGTTAAAAATATTTTTCATTCCGAAATAGTATTTATTTTGATTAAAAATAGTAAATCAATGATAAGTTGCATTTGCCGAACCGATCGAGAAGGATAGTGATGTGGCATATGGTGCTGAAGTATTTAATAGTACTTCAGCCAATAGCAAGCAGATTGCAGAGCATGACAACTGTTTCCTCCGGTGCCTCAAAGAAAGGAAAATCTCTCAACAAAAGTCTGATACCCAATGTCGCATCCCTCCCACTATTAGAGGGATGAACCCAACACTGTAGTTATCGGTGCTACTTTCAGATACACCCAGAGTAATGGGGGTGGAAGTGCAATGCAATAGACTGCCTCATCCCTATTACAAATACTAGCAGCGGATGATATTTTGAATCTAATACTCTGCAAGTGAAAAAATGTCTGCCCTAGTAATATTTATTTCCATGGAATAAACAGCCAGTTCTCCAATGATTTATAAATCTCTACTAACCATCTAATACAGAGAAGCACTTTAGCTGAATCAAACAAATCTGTTGACTCATTCAAAGCAATAACAAAATACCACTCAAATTTCATGCAGGGATCAGCCAATTGGTGACTAATGTCAGTACAGTCAAGTGCTAACTGTATTTGCAAATTGAAATTTACTGGTTTTGCTGATCTCCATAATGACCCTTTCAATGCAGGTTTTTACTAATTAGCTATAAGAAAAAGATAGAAAATATCTGCCTTAATTAATGTATGACATACTTTGAAACTTTCTCAAACTCACCTTTATTCTGATTTTTACTATTAGTGAAATTGCCATGTTGATATTGCATGGATTTTTTCAAAGAATGCAATTTTTCTACTTGGTACTGACCTGTAAATATAGCATATTGCTGTTACAAAGTTTTAAAAATAAAACATTACAAAAGTAATGTCTAAGAATATTGTATTCTTTCAACACGGATATTGTTTTGTTACAAGTCAGAGACACACACACACACATATATATATATATATATATATATATATATATATATACACCTACTGCGCAGCCCTAATCAAGCTCCACTGAATCATACAGAGCAAAAGATGCAGCAAGCTGACAAAGGGAAGTTTGTTCCTCCATGAAGACGCGAAGCCTCACACTGCTTTCTAGAAGCAAGAAATGATCGACTCTTACAGATGGAATATTTTGGATCATCCACTGCATAGCCCTGACCTTATCATGTTTTTTTGTCACTTGAAGCATCGTCTTGGCGGAAAGCACTTTAACAACCGAAAAGTGAGAACAGCAGTTTACTCTTGGCTGTCAGAGCAAACAGCAAATTTCTCTGAAGAAAGAATCCAGAATTTAGTTTATAGATATAAAATGTGCTTAAACAAACCAGGTATACAGAAAAGTGAAAAAATGCATGTAAAACCTAAAAATTATTTAGTTAAAAATATTGCTTAGATTTCATATATAAAAAATCACTTACTTTAGAAACGTCCCTTGTATATGATCACAAAGTGCAGACGTTCAGTAAGTTTACCAGCATTGATACTGATGATATAAAATATTCTTTCCAAAGTATGAACATGCCTTTGCTTTAATACATAAAAATAACAATTTATGATACAAATAAGAAGATGGATAGAAAGAAATAGAATGGCAGCAGTAAATAATTACCAAATGCATTTATTTTACAACACTAATTTTAAAACAATTTGATCTTATAATAGTACATGAAAAAAGTAAAGGTTACAATAACATGTAACAAAAGAGTTATCACACAGAGAACAAGCACTGGACAAACTGTTCTTTTAAACTTTTGACTCAGAAATGAACAGTGATGTTCTTTGGATTAAGACCTATGTACTAAGTTTCAAGTCTCTAGTACCTTTCTATCAAGAGTTATTGCACAAATAGGTAAATTGACGAAAAAATTGTTATCTAGGATGTACAATGTTTATCACTCCAAACATTGTTTAACCCTAGAACTGGTATGCGCCACATATGGGATTAACCCATTAACTGATTTTTTTTTTGGTGCCTAAATTTATGTTGTCTTGCTGATTGTTACAGACAGGTTTGTAGAGGTTAGATATATACTTTTTTTTATAAAAAATAAGTTTTTACTGATTTTTCCACTTCATGTTATTTTTTATATCTGTGCAACTTATTTTCACTATCCATGTCTATGTCATCACCACACAAGTTAAGACAATTGTCTATTTGCGCGTTGAATATTTATACAGTATAATAAACACTAGAAATAAAACCATAAAATTCTCCAGGACGGGTGACATGCAACAAAAACACGCGGTAACCATCTACTCTGTTCCACTCCAGTGAATTTACCAAGGAAGAGCTGACATCTAGTGGAAAATGGTAACTACTTGCCCGCTGTGCTTTTATCGAAGATATGCTTCTTGCACAATATTCGGCAGACAACAGAATAACACAGGAAAAATATAATGGTGCGTAATATTATGTCAGTAGCACAATTTTACGCAATTGCTATGAACGTAATATTACATAAAAAACCATGAAGGAGTTACACATACAGTCATATTACATAACTTTTTGAATTAGTAAATATTATTTCATCACGATTAAATCTATACGGTTGCAAAGAGGAAGGAGAAAAATTCCCAAATATCAAGTTTTTAAAACTTTGTGCAGATTCCATAATTTTACAAAATTAATATTTTCCATTTTGGCATATTATGCAATTGCTAACTTTATGTTGTAATTGCATAATACAGTAAAACAGTTCTCCACTAGGGTGCACGTGCTGTATTATATCACTTTGTTTACAAAGCAGCAGCTGGCAACTTGCTTTGTTTGTTTATTTACAGTTGTCAAAAATGTTAAAATTTTCATAAAAATATCTGTTTTCATATGAAGACCACAGGGGAAGAACCTTATAAGTCCATTATTTCTAAAAATTACGTTTTTGTGCTGGTTTATACACCTAAATAAGTGCAAAGTTTTGATGTTATTGTCAAGGGGAAGAACCTGACAGGTCACAAGATATTAATATTTGAAAAATACCTGTACAGGGGAAGAACCTTACATGTCCATGCGTATCAGGGGAAAAACCTTATAAGTCCGTTCATAGGTTGGCTACCCTGATTCTTTACTGACCCAAACTGTTAATTCAGCTGTCACTGTAGATGAGTAAACCTGACCTCAAAGTGCTTGTTAGTGTTGTTACGTTTTACTAAAGTCGTGTTGTGTGTTTCAAGTTTATTTTATAAAGACAGAATGGAGGGTTTGTGTGTTGAGATGAGACTAATAGTTATCAAGTGTACAAAAAGTAAAAAAAAGACCTAAACATGGCACAATGTCGGACGCAAACAAGCTTATGAAGCTACAGCTACATGAAACTGGACAAGACTGTAAGTGTAGGAATAAGTGTTTTGAGAAGGTTAGTGATGATGAACGTAAACAAGTAATCAAACGTATGTATAGTTTTAAGTCTCATGATGAAATCAACATTTATTTGTCTGGCCTTATCTCGATTTGTCAAGTGGAGAGTAGGAGACCGAGGAAGGATGAAACAGAGGCGGTCGGTCTTTAGGGACGTAACAAACAGATTTATAGTTCGTGTTAAAAAAAATGATGAAGTCTTAGACATAAGAGTGTGCAAGAAAGGATTTCTGTCTATTCATGGCATAGGTTTAGGGAAACTTAATCACCTACTGCAGAAACTTAAAGCTAACCCAGACCCCTCATGAGATGGCAGGGGCCACCATGACAACCGTCCACATAAGACAGACACAGAAACACTTAATAAGTTACACAACCATATAAATTCATTCCCAAGTTGCCACTACAGTTTAAAAAAATCAAACAAAGTATACCTTTCTAAAAAATTAATGTAAACAAAATGCACGAAATGTTTTTACTAAAGCACCCTGAGAAGGTTACAAACGTTTCTTATGAAACTACCGTACAGTTCTAAACAGAGATTTCAACATTAGTTTTGGCCACCCTCGTTCAGACACCTGCAGTTACTGCGACGCATTTTTAGCCAAGCAAAAGTGTCAATCTCTAGAAATAGCTAAATCTAATAACGATGAGGCTAAAAGAAATTTACTTAAGGACTTGGCAAAAACTGAAGTGGAACATGCAGTTCATTTGCGTAAGCAAAAAGCCTTCTATCATTGAAAAAGGGAAGCAAAAAAACTGCACAACTTTAAAGAAGCAATATGTATGGACTTCAGCAAAAACTTTGCTTGCCCCAACATCCAGACAAAAGATGTTTATTATAAACATCAATTGTCCCTGTATATTTTTAACATTTATGTGTTGTCAGATAGCTCAAGTTACATGTACCCTGAAACTGTAGCTAAACAGGGTAGTGACGAAGTGTGTTCTTTTTTGTTCGATTTTGTGACAAACTGACTCGACCCTTCCATTTTGGAACTGGAAATATTTTGTGACTCATGTGGAGGCCAAAATAAAAATACGGTGAAGAAGAGTTTCTGCTCCCGGGACTAGCATATGAAGGTAAGAAGACAACTTTTATTATTTTACAGATCAAATTTAACTTGCGTAAGGAATACCTTAGCCTAACAACTAGCTTGATTTTCACCTATCTCACTCAGTTTTTATCAACCTACATTACCTAGGCCTACTGTAACTAATGTAATTGCATTTTCAACAGGTACTTTGCCTCTCCCAAAACCCAAATTTGATGACCTCCAAGCACTGAAGATTTTTTGTGGACCAAACGCACAGGCATACTACAGTAGTTTAAAACACAAGTGAAGTACTGTATGCAGAAAACCCCTTTGTAAAATCTAGACCTAGTGTATATCAAGAATTGTTCAGAGGAAAAACCTTACATGTCCCTAGACTTGTAACAACTGCACATAGCCTAGAAAAACTTACGTTTCTACTAAGTACTTAATGAAAAAGGTATATATATACTGTATATATATATATATATATATATATATATATATATATATATATATATATATATCAACATAAAAGTAATCAAAAATACCAAGAAAAAATGAAAAAAAATTAGATCTTTTTTTGTTTAGTTTTTTATTAAGCTGCATTAGACTAAAACAGTAAAACAACTCTCCTGAAAAGTTTGGTCATTGTGACTTGTAAGGTTCTTCCCCTGTGGTTTTCATATTTACTGTGCATTTCTGAAAACAGCATAAAACTTTGTGTCAAATTTATATTCTATACTTTCTTTTAAAGAACTACCCGGAATTCGATTTTATATGTACAGAATTCCCAGGTGAAAAAGAGATCGTGTCACATTTTTGAATCATACAAAAATAATGTTGTAGATAAAAACTAAACATATTTGTCTATTCTCTTTGGACATATAAATTACGTATAATATGTTATGTTTGGTTGTTTGTAAGTAAAATAAGGTTAAGAAAAATACATTAACGAGTACCATGAAACACTGTATGACTACAATAAGTTTACGTGCCACTTCTAGGGTTAATTAGACATAATATCACAGCCAAGTAAAGGGTAATATAAACGCAAAGCTAGCATTTAGATAAATTTTTATTCATCTACAGTAAAATGTTAAAGTAAATGTAGATGTATTATAAATATAAAAGAAATAACAATAAAAAAACAACAGAAAACTAAATTAATTTTGTACTTTGAAAACTTACTTCAATATCAGTGATTCCCAATTAGTGCTCCTAGAGCCCTGGTATTAGCAGATTTTAATCAGCTTCAGACTAAATAAATACAATGTGAGTGGAAACCACTGACCTTTAAAACACAGAATGTATAAAATTAAGTAAAGTTCACCTATAATACAAACACAATAAAAATTTTGATTCTTAAAAATAAAATACATTAAAATTGTCTACACATTTACGACTAGTCAGGATCAAGGTTGATGGGCTCTTGGATGGCACCACAGCGATGACGAGACATTGCCTCCTCTGAACGGAAGTTTTTGTTACAGTCAATGCAGGTAAAGAACGATTGCCGCAAATGGAGGTTGACGTGGTGATCGATGATGTCATCTGGGAATGATTTGTTACAGTAGTTACACATTTGTAGAGATCTGAAACAAAAATCTGGTGGTTACGTTCTTGGAATACTTAGATTAATAATATGACCCAAGGGAGAAACATTTGATTTGATTAGTTTTCTCAAACAAGGCCAATTTATTAACCTTTTGACTAGTGGGTTTTCCCTGTAAGAATGTCCTAAAAAGTGTGTTTTTTATTTTTAATTTTGTAGGCGTTTTAAGATTTACTGCAGGAGAAGTAATATTTACAAAATATGAATATAAAATACAATACTGTCAGAAAAAAAAAAAAAATACTAAGGCAACCGGCAACGTAAAAATGAAGACATTTGTCTATATGTAAAAATAATGCAAAATTTCAAGTCTATAGTTAAATTCATGCCTTCTGAATTTTAAAATAGAAAGACAAATACACAAAATAGAAACCACCAGTCACTGAGTAATATGTGGTATTAAAGTTGATGATCACAAATTATTTTTAGCTTTTATCAAAATTTTCCATAAATAACAGAGAGATGGAATTTACCATGCATTTGCTAAGTTTCATATACTATTTACTCCATAAATGACACAAAAATGGTAATTTAATAAAAAACAAACATTGTTCAAAAGAAATAGTGAAGAAATATAAAATACAATTTGTTACAAATAAAGTTTCAAATATCAAGATAGATTTATGCCTATGTATTTAGCTACATTGCATTGAGCCTTATGTTACAGGTTTACTTTATACAAATTTATATGATTACTTACTTATTATCACAATTTATCCAAAAATTCTTGCCCATCTTTTGTTGTATAATGTATATAGAAGGAAAATTCAAAAAAAGTTTTAACTTACTTTTTTGGTTGAGGAACATTGGCCGAGTCTCCCTCTCTGAGGGCCTGGCGACGTGGTGAAGGCAGGGGCAACGTTCCTCTGGTATTGGTGGATGAGGGTGGTGGCAGAATCTTGGGGGCAGGCATCCGTCTCTTGGGAGCTACCCTCCTGGGAGGGTTCACCTGAATGAGACCCTCAGGGTACACAGTGTCCTTGACTGGCACAGGCTGGTACGGTACTGGAGGTTGTTCCACGATCATCACCTGCTCCGGGAGAACCATCATGGTGTCCGGAGAGGGAGAAGCAACGACTGGAGCCTCTTTGGGCGGAGGTGGAGGTGAGGGTGGTGCCAGAGAAATTATTGCAGACTCACCAAATATTATTGGCCTATTTTCTGAGAGCGACCGTACTTTCTCTTCTATTAAGTTCATTTTATAGGAACTCTGTGAACAAATGGCCAGAAACTCAGTATAAAAATAGACTATTTAAAAGTTAAATAAGCGAGAAATGGGATAGGAGATTTACTCAAATGCTTCTTTCTGTTCACAAAGGGGTAGAGTGAAAGTAAGAGAAAATATTACTAATAGTTTTTCTTAATATATAAATTTTTATTTTATCATTCTGATTAATTTTGCTACTTTAATGAGTCAACTTACAATATGAAAATACAGTGCTTTTATATAAGCCATGGTATTAATTTCTAAAATTTTACCATACCATGAGGACTCTGGTGCCTCCCAGAATGGTATCTTAAGAATCATTGATGTATCTAATTTAGATTTAAATTTTATTATTTTCTATACCCAATCTCAATTGAGGTCAAAATAGGAAAATATGTTATCAAATAAAAAATGCAACTCCAAAGATTATTATTAAAAGGGAGTATAAAATAAACTAAAAAATAGATGTGAAATTTTTTGGAATACAATTGACTCATAAGACAATCAAACAAGCTTGTAAGTTTCAATAATATGTATGGTTTTTGAGTTCTGTATCAAAGAAAAACTGTGGTGTTTTTATAACAATATACTTTTTGTCCTGAAAAATGATGTTATTTTTAAGTTTTAAATTAATAAAAGTGACTTTTGTTACCATGATTGATTTATAAAGTTTGATTGCACTCCTCATGATCTTCAATTCTCAATCTCAAATTCTCGTACCACTTCAAGAGGTTCTGCAATTACATTATTTTCTACATTGATATTAATTGAGCGTTTGTTTATTTAATGGATTATCTTTTTGTTGTGCGAATTTATTAATAATTTTCCAAGCAGTTTTTGAAAAGTTTTTGCTATTTTTTAATATGTGATTAATGTTATAAGACTTTGCAGCATTTATAACTTTTCTATAAATTTATAATTGTGATAAAATGATTTGAAGTTTTCATTTTCTGTGCTGATGTAAATTGAATGGTAGAATTTTGAGTTTTTTAACCAGAAATCAATATTCCTTGAGTAGTCCAAGTATTAGTTTTACATTTTTGTTTTTGCTTTCATTTTAGGAAAGGGCAAGAAATATTTTAAATGGAACCCTAAATGACTACTGAATGCCTCAAACATCAAATTCAGGCATTCTTCTCTCAGCCCACCAATAAAATATTTTGAGATCTCCAATAATAATGTATTGATATTGGTTTGGTTCAAAAATATTTATTAGAGAATCAAGTTTTTAAGAGAAAATTTATAGAAGAAAAATACACCTTGCTGGTTGATCTTTACAGACCAATTATTATGACTTTCCTGTATAAACTAGAAATAATTTTCATTCTAATGCTTTTGAAGTCTAGTTTTGCACTAAAATTGACCTCAGATAACTGAAAATTTATTAAATTCTTTACAAATATTGATATACTAACCCCTTGCCGTATGAAAACTGGCATGACATTGAACAATTTGACACCGTTGAAGAAGCCTACAACAGCTTCATAAGGACAGTGACAATAGCCCAGGATGCTGCCTGCCCCAGAAAATTAAAGAAACCTAGAAAGAAATTAAAACCTAAATTCTTTGCAGATGAAGAAGCCAGCAGGCTTAAAGAAAACTTTCTAAGACTACATCAGTTTGAAACAACAGGGGAACTCGACATCAAACAAGACGCAGTAAATGGAAAGAAATCCTATGACCAACGCTTAAAACTACTGAGACAAGAGGCCTCCGCCAACTTCATAGAAAGAGCTGACGACAAGCCCAAAGCCATGTGGAAAATAGTTAATAATGCCCGTAACCAAAACAGGAGCTCTACAGATGACATAAAACTGAAAATAAATGGACAACTTTCACATAACCCTCAAGAAGTTGCCTATCATCTGAATTTATTTTTTGTTAATATGGCAGAAACAACACTACAAAAAATCCCAGTGGATGAGAAGAAAGAATTGGAATCTGTGGAACCACATGAAACAGCATTAATGGAAACAATGACCAAAACGAGCATTGATGAGGTTAAAGATACAATTAAAAACCTCAAATTCAAAAATTCAGCCGGTATTGATGAAATTTCTTCCAAAATATTAAAATTTTGTGCTGACGAACTAGCCCCCCCATTGGTTGCCATATTCAACAAATCTTTTAAAGAGGGTCAATTCCCCTCAAAATTAAAAATTTTGAAAGTGTTCCCTAAATTTAAAAGTGGGTGCAAACATGATGCAAACAACTACAGACCAATTTCACTGATATCAACATTTTCAAAATTATGTGAGAGAATTGTTCTTCAAAGACTCCTGGACCATTGCGCTCAGCACAATCTCTTAAATGAAAACCAACATGGATTTACAAAAGGGAAGTCGTACAACGGCATTGATCAAACTAATTGAATCAGTGACAGACAGCATTGAAGAGGGAAAATTGACCACAGCTTTGTTTCTTGATTTAAGTAAGGCGTTTGATTGCCTCAGCCACAACATCATTCTGAAGAAATTGGAATTGCTTGGAATCAAGGGGACAGCAAATAATTGGTTTGAGAGCTACTTAAAGGATCGTACCCAACTAGTAGAGCTCTACCACTCATCAAATGGTATCACAAAGGCAGTCAGATCAAAAGTCCTTCCAGTGCTGAGAGGTGTGCCACAAGGTTCCGTATTAGGACCAGTGATTTTCATTATCTTTACCAATGATCTACCCCAACACCTAGGAAACTACTGCACACCTCTAATGTATGCGGACGACACTACCTTATTTCTGACCAAACGTTCAGCAGATGGCCTTGCGGTCTCATCTTATACAGCTCTCAACATGGCCATCCAATATTGCTATGGAAATGACCTTGTAGTAAATCCATCAAAGACTAACCAGATCGCTTTTGGAAGGAGAGCATCAGAAGTCCCAACCATTCCAGATGTCAGTATTGAAGATCATTTAAAATTCCTTGGAGTAACAGTGGATACCGAACTAAATTGGACTAATCACGTTGACAATCTTAGTAAAAAACTCAACACTGGTCACTTTGTCATCAAGCAAATTCTTTCTCTTAGTAGCCTTGAAACAGCAAAAATAACTTACTTTTCCCTTTTTGAGTCTCACCTGCGCTATGGTCTTGCTGCCTGGGGTGGAAGTACTGCTTCAAATCTTCAACGGATACTTATCATACAAAAGAAATGTATTAGAACACTGGCGGGACTACAACCTCTGGAGAGCTGTAGAGAGGCATTCAAGTCTCTGAGGATTCTCACTGTCATTTCGCTTTACATTCAAGAAGTAATAATGTACGCTGATGGGGAGAGTCTTCCAAGGACCAATGATGTACACCACTACAACACCAGAAATGTACACCTCTACAACCTTCCTGTACATCGTCTGAGGCTTTATGAGCGAAAACCATCATATATGGGAATGAAGCTCCACAATCTCCTACCACCTTACCTGCTGTCCAAAAGAGGAAAGGAACTCAAGATAGCACTACATCAATGGCTTCTAGACCGGTCATTCTACACGCTGGAAGAGTATCTTCAAAAAACCTTTTCCTGATGTTAATGTATTTAATGACACTGTTTATAATCTCAAAGATTGTAAATAAAGATATTCTCATTGTCATTCCCTTTATGTTGAAGACGAGTGAATAATTCAGCCAATGTATAGTTTTCTATTAAAAAAAAAACAATTGTTTCAAGTTTGAACCCATTTTCAGATATGAAAAGTACTTTTGACTTAAGTTTGTTACACATTAGCAACAGTTCATCCACATTGTCGATGGCAGACTGCGCGTTCAAGTGTACGACTCTCATCAGTTCATCGGACTTGTAATTTTAAACCTCGAAACACTTTGTTTTGTTTTCAATTTTGGAATTATGAAAAGAGAATTTTATATTAAGATCTGATGTTGTGACACTTTTTCTACATGCACTTGGACATTGTCGTTTTTTTTAATATCAATTGTTTATGAACATTGAATTCAAACCTGTTTATATAGAAATAAAGTTTCATGCAAATTTTAAAGTCAGTGGTTTCATTCGCAAGAGACATGAAAATAAATAAATAAATTTGTTCCTAGAGAAAATCTAAGGACAGACAGACAGAAAATACATTTTCTTTCTTTGAGTACTAGCTTTGTTAATGCTCACCCAAACAACTTTTCGGTACAAGCATCCGTCATGTGTTTTTTATAGATTACAGGTATGTTACTAAAACTATCCTTTTTATAATAAATAATAATATTAATACTTTTTGACACATGAATCCACTTTCTGTAATATGGAAAAAAACAATACATATTGTAATTATGATAGGGAGGGTTGTTATAATGTGAATGATGAGTTTAGCTCTAGTTCACCTTCAGGTGGGTTTTTTAAACCCACCTATAAAGGTGCCCTCTTCTTCAATAACCTGTTACTGCAGTGTCTTGCATCTGACACTGTCTCAGACTTCAACATCAGAGCCACCTAGACTACAAAATATAAAATTATAGTGTAATTTAGGTGAAGAAGTAGTCTCATTGTCTCATCAGATGTACAATTCAGTACATTACAATGTTTCTAACACAATCTTCTTCGTCACCAACTTTTTTTGGATCTTTTCAGGTGAACATGTCTTTAGAATCCAGGAGCCAAGTTTGACACATCGTCAGATTCCAGACACTGCAGTAAGAGGAAGGTGAACTGGAGCTAAACTAAACATTCACAAAAAATATTGCAGTAACATTGGTAAAGACAAAATAATAACAAAAAATAACTATTAATGAACCAATAACAATCAACAAATAACTAATTAAAACTTAATGTAAAAGGGTTTCCTAATAGAGTATAAAGAGTTTGCCATGAGTTTATTTTAAATACCATATCTTTCAAATGAATGAAGATGGAGCTCTTTCATTTCTCTAGGCAACAATTTAAATAATATAATGCTGCTATCATAAAAATTTGAGTACAACTCTTTGTTTTGGATATGCCTCATATATTACTTATTTAAGTAGGTTAGTGACGTAGCAATAGTGCTCAATATGAATGACTGCCAATGCTTTTGTAAGTCTCAACGACTCAAAAAAAATATTCTTATGGCATTTTAATAACTCTTAAACATTACATTTCCAATAAGTTGTCAATGTAACAATTTAAGAGAATAAAAAGATCATGGCATATTTAACCATTATATCCCCCTAGTTTCATTCTTCTATCTATTCTACAATCAAAAAAATGTTGAATATGTTACACGTTAAATAGGTTAGTATAGGAGTACAAGATTAGTAAATTTGTACAAACTGTTTACATTTTCTTCCTCTTCATAATGGTTTGATACTGCATGTAGCTTCCTTTCTATTCTCAGCTGTCCCTCCTTACATAGCTGATGTAGCTCCCATGTGGCGTCCAACTTGGGTAAACATGTTAAGCAAATTTGTTTTGGCAATGTGTCAGTTTCTTCAACCTGAAATACAATACAATACGTATTTTGTACAGTAATTAAGACAAATAAATATTAGTAAGTGAATATTGTATATTATTATTAATAATCCTTTTTAAACCTATGGTCCGATATGTTGGACCATGATAGATTAGAGAAAACATCTATGGTTAAATATATTAGAATATTCACATTACTTGTGTTCACTTTCGACCATCAAATGCTTTGAAATTAAATGAACTAATTCAATAGGCTCATTAACTATGCCACACAAGAAAAGTACTTTCATAGCAGCAACAACGGACCCATACATATGTTTTAGCAAATCTCGTCTTTGATTGTACTCCATGTAAATGTTGACAGACAGGCCTCCAAAATAATTCAAATATCTTCTTAGACACATTTTACAACTGTTAAATATTTAAATGTTTCATGCACGTTCACAAATAACCTACACTAATAACAAAATAAAGCCATTTGAAAGGAACTTATATTTTTTAACTTGCACGTAAAGAAATCAATTTGTTTATACACAGGTATTTATGAATAGTTGTAAATACCGAATGTTCATAAATTCCTGGATATTTTAGAATTAGAACAAGCTCAGAAGCGGCCACAGCCACAATCGAATCATGATTATCCATACTATTAATTACAAATCACGTTTTGGAGTAAATTTCACTAAAAACCTCAAAAAATCTACGGTAACTCGTTTTTTAGTTGTTTCAATACTAGAGAGTATTTAAATGAACACAAATTAGAACTATGACTTAACACCTAAGTTAAACGATTATGAAATAAAAACAAAGGTCTCAACTAAAAGTTCAGAAAACATTCTTAGACCATGAACAATTTCCAAACAATGAGATAAAAGTTGAAGTAATCCAATCATGACATAGGCCTAAATCTAAAATAGATTTTAAAGCTTGCTGTAGTGCAAAAATATTGAGTTTTACTTCATAAGAATAATGTTGAACTTCAAACACATTTACATTATTCTATTTGGTTGGACAATTACGGGAAATGTCTCATTTTATAGACGTAATTAATATAAATCCAAAAACTTTTTACATTTTTTGCAATTATAAACTTTTTGAAGTTTAATATGGGGAAGCATTGACTTCATCACCTTGTCGAAGGTAGTGAGTGTGTGTTTTGTAAATAAAGGAGTCCAGATTTTTTCTCACATGGAATAAACTAGCTAAAATATATTGGCCGTAAATTGTAAGGATCTTCAACTATTTGAAAATACGCCTGCAATGTTCGAGACTAATAACTGAGGAAACTATCATGATAGCCTTTTTTTGGAGATGAAGGACATTGTTACACCTTGAGGCATGACCCCATAACTGTAAGCTATAGCTAATTTGGCTGAAGAGTCTGTGAAGGAAGTGCTTTTGTAACAAATGTGGCCTGAATCTTCGCAATAAGTAGACCACTCATGCACGTTTCCTGTGGGTGCTGTCTATGTGCTCATTGCAAAGCACCCTTGAGTACAAAAGAAAGCATAAAAAGCTTAACTGCCTCTGTATTTGGAAGCTTGTGTCATTCCACCACAATTCATACACTGTATTTTGTCAGAATTAACGTTACCTGTTGTTATTACTACTAAACAAAAAAATTTCCATCCTTGGAGAAATTTAATAGGATAAACAGGTGTGCGTGCGTGTCTGTGTGTGTGCGCATGTGTGTTTTGAAATTCATAGGTAATTTGGAAATTTATTTTCTGTAGCAGGTCTGGGCAATCGATAATTCCGTTAACCAGCTTGTACAAGAAGAGAACGTCTTGGATGGAGCGTCTTGTTTCAAGTGAAGGTAAGTTAAGATAAGACGAAATCTCTTGTAGTGGGACATCCAGATACCTAAATCCAAGGCGCACTCCCGCAAGTCTCAGGAATGTCCTCTGCACCCTCTCAATGCCATCCCTCAAGTACAACTGGTGAGGGAACCACACCACACAACAATATTCAAGGTGTGGTCTTATCAAGCAGCAATACAGCGTCCTCAAGATGTGCAGGTCGGAGAAAGGCTTAGAAAGTCTGAAGAGAAGACCAAGAACTTTGAGTTCTTTTATTTTAACCACTTGTTAAAATAACCTTTAATTTTGTTACTATTAGTAACCAAATCTAATCTAAACCTAATTATATCGCGAAATATCATGAAATAGACAGGTACAGAGTGGCCTCCTTTTCCCCAATACCGTTTCCTTTTGGGAGGCAGAAAACAAGAACCGATCATCATAATAACATAATATTCCCAGAGTCAAATAGTCTGTTCTATCTAATATGCTAATATAGTTTTTTTAGGTCCCCAGTAAGAAAAACTCTCCAGAAATAGTGACCTCCGGATAGCACCAAAGTACCAATTACACTAGAGTTTAGTCATTAAAATATTTAATATAATCAATAAAGCAAATGAAATTATTGAAAAATATGTAAATTAAAATAACATATAATTCTCTGTTAACTTACTATTAGTAACACAACAACATGGGCAGACAGGGATTTTTCAAATTCTGTAGTACAGTAAGCGGCCACCACCACAATTGCATTAGGGTATCAAATTATTGATTAGAAATATATAACCTATCAAATACAAAAACGTTCTAATTACAGTTATTTATAATTAATATTTTCAGCTCATTTTAATGTATTGAATTGTTCCAAATTAATTCAAACAAAGTAAAAGCATTTGCAACGTCTACGAGAAAATAGTCTAAAGAGTAATGCTGATGTACATGTGTTAGTGAAGTAAAAAGTATCTTCACTAAATGTTACACAGTTTTGTTTCTAAAATTTTATAAATACAAATAACCTAAGCTAGTGTTTTATTCATCATTCCAATATTACTGTTTTAGACATAAAAACAGCTGAACTATACTGTCATTTAAAATACCTATATCGAAATTCATTTGGTTTTGATAGTTAAAAAAATAATGAATATATAGATGATTTGAATGTAATAATGGCTGCTTATTATACTGCGGCCCATTTAAAAACTAATATGTTAAATAAATGGGGTAGAGTATGATAAGCAGACCGGTTTTTATATAGCTTATTACAATAATCGATACTTATATATCTCAGATACCCAAACAATCAAACGATACCAATGTATCTGAAATACTAAATTAAAGTTACATGTTTCAAATTAATAGAAATTGTTTAAACAATTGCATAGTACTATAAATAATAGAGGGGCCAAACGATAAAACTAAGAAAGGAGATAGTAAAAATAACATTTAAATAATAAAGAAAACATAACAACAAAACAAACATTTTGAAACTGAGAAAGACACAGTAAATAATCATATAATATAAAGTTGGTTTGTATATAGGCTAAGTTATTTAGTTTCTAAAGTTAACTTATAGCGCAAATAGTCTTTAGAAAATGCATGTACAGTTGATGCCGACGATTTAGTTATTGTTCAAATTAATACCTATTGGTTGATTATATCGATAGGTATAATAATTAAATATTGTTATAAAAAACTGGTCGGGTAGGGTACGATAAGCGGACCCGGTTTTTTATATTGAAGAATGTAATCATTGATACCTGATATTCGCATATCAAATCCTAGACTATCAATCGATATAAAAGTATCTATAGTCCTCAATATCAATCATATGGGATAGAGTACGATAAGCGGGCCCGGTTTTTTTATATTGAAGAATGTAACCATCGATACCTAATATTTGCATCTCAAATCCTAGACTATCAATCGATATAAAAGTACCTATATAGTCTTCAATAACAATCATATGTTTTAAATTAAAATATGAATTTAATATTTACCCTACAGTGATCAAACAAGTTATTATAAAAAAAAATTAGGAAAACTGAAGACGACCATATTTGCTCCTCTCACAGTTACAGTTGTTTCTTTCCCACAAATTTCACATAATGGGGTTTTCTGTACGAGTCCAACATGTCACAAAAACAATATATTTTATTTATGTCTTATCATCTTTCAAAGAAATGTCATGTAGTTTTCTAAAATTGACTGCTATTTTTAATAATCAAAATTACTTATGTAAAATTGAAATATTAACCTACGTGTACTATTTTAAAGTGTTTACAGCTGTTGATATAGACTATTTAATAGTTCAAAATAATTAATCAGTATCGATTGATTATATTGATGGTTATGATTAAGTAATATCGTTTGCCAATTTCGATATAAAAAACCGGGTCCTCTTATCGTACCCTACCCCATAAAACATATAATTCGAGAATAAATAATCATTTAATATTTTTTTAACTCTCGATTCTCTCTCATTTTGGTCCACATAACAAACGTGGCCGACACTTTAGGCATTCGGTACCAGTAAGATTAAACGCCGGGGCGGCAAATCACGAATTTGACGTTACCAACGTATTCTGCTCACCCTCCTGAACAAAAAATATATATAGTACTAGGGGGTGCAAATGACAAATAACATGATTTTGGGGGGTATATTGATAAGTGGTAAAGTTTCTAATGTTTTAATGTTCAGTTTGTGTGCTGTGTCTGGATAATCTGTTTACTTGAATATTATCTGCGGCCGGGACTGATAGCAGCCTGATAGCATACCTGTTATCTGAGTTGTCCGGGGCATAGGTCAGTTCTACACAAGATATCGTGTTCAGTAGGTCGGATTGAGTGAGTGAGTTTACAATGATGAATCAACCATCCACTAGTTCAACCAACCCTAGTGAATTGTGTGTGTCGGAGTGTTTCGTAGGGCACGTAAAGAGCTTACGTTTTAACCGAAACGAAATTATCTCTTTTTTAATAGAACAGGGCATTTTTAAAAATGAGTGTATTTGTTCGTCGTGCGGTCGAGTGGTGTTTTTAAACCGGGAGACTGTGTCGTTTCGTTGTGATAGACCACTTTTTTGTTGCTGCTGTTTAGCTATATCCGCCAACACACTAATGGTAAGTGTTCTCTGTTAATATCCATCTATATATTTGAGTTTTTCATGATTTATTTAGTTTTTAAACTTTACATTACATTTCAATTTATATTTTTGATCAGCCCCTCTAGAATTTTATATTTTACTGATAGGTACTATCTCGAGGGATGTTTTTCTTTTATTGACATCAGCGCGGGGCAGCACCTTCGGTGCTGCCCCGCGCTGATGGCCGGGGGCACTCGTAATTAATTTTTTTCTCGAAATTAAGAAAAACATTATTAATTTTGATCAAAATTCTGCTCATTTCTGTAATTTCTCATTTACGTTTGCAAAGATGGCGGCGCAACCGATGACGTCATCACGAGGTTCAATCATTGGCCACAAAAGGTCACGTGACGCTAGACGTGGATGTAGAACATGGAGATATTACTGGAAAGTTATTTAATTTTTTATTTTCTAGAACTTCGTTATTTCTCATTTCCACCCCATCAAACCTTATACTTTTTTTTATATAGGACGATTCCAATAAGTTAAGAACGCAAAACTCGTATTTTTCCGCCCCGGCGGTTAATATGATAATTACCAGGCATTCTTCATGAAGCACACATATTCCATATGGAAAGTACCTACGCCGATTTCACAAAAAGATAAGTTCTGTTCTCACAGTTACAGTTGTTTCTTTCCCACAAATTTCACATAATGGGGTTTTCGGTACAAGTCCAACATGTTGAAGCCACAAAAAAAATATATTTTATTTGTGTCTTATCATCTTTCAAAGCAATGTCGTGCAGTTTTCTAAAATTGACATACAGCCATTTTTAATAATTAAAATTACTTATGTAAAATTGAAATATAGGCCTAACCCTTAGAAGTTTAGGTATTTATTTACAATACCGTGACCATGAAAAATGGACTTTTTTTCATGGGTTGGGCATTTATAGCCAAGTATTATTATCACAGGTGCATATAAACTGGGGGGAAAGTATATCATTGTATTATATTGATGCCTTTCGGCCATTATTGCATTAAGGATGGAAAATAACCGACAAAATTTTGTCGAACAACACACTTGGAGGGTTAAGGATCAGGGGCATCACGTGATCTGGGATTCGACTTTTGCAAGCTCGAGTTAATTTTTTTTTCTAAAAGAGCAAGCAGTGCGCAGCACTGCGCAGCGGGCAGGCATCGTTGACAGGATTAACGTCATCATTTCAGTAAAATTGCCAGAGGTACTGTCAAAAACAGAGTTTTCAGAGGATTTCAAAAAATCGTAACTCCTTCGATTTTCGTTGCCGACGAATTTTTTCTTCACTATTGTTTTCAGGAAAAATTGTAGTTTTCAGGAAAAAAAAATTAACATACCTTTCCATGGTCACGATTTTGTAAATTGATACCGAAGTTTATTATTTTAAAGTGTTTACAGCTGTTGATACAGACTATTTAAGTTAATAATTCAAAATAATTAATTAGTATTGATTGATTATATCGATGGTTATGATTAAGTAATATCGTTTGCCAATTTCGATATAAAAAACCGGGTCCGCTTATTGTACCCTACCCGCTTAATGTACTCTGCTTATCATACCCTACCCAGCCGGTCTGCTTAATGTACTCTACCCAATAAACGTTTTGTGCTGAATAAATTAAGTCTAGGGACACTTACTATGACAGGTAGACATGAATGCATTTTTTTATGTATATTTTGTTTTTTTCCACTTTCACCAAACACTGGAACACAGTTTTTATTTACTCGTCCACAAATTCGACACAGTTGTTGCAAGAGAGCTGCTCTTTGATTCGATTTCGTTGTCATTTTCTCAAGATAGAATATTAGAGACCTAGCAGATCACTAGTATTAGGCTTAAATTATATTCTACGTTTTGATTAATAACACAACTAGCCTAGATTGTGAATTTACAATGCCTAATACCAACGTAACAACTCGTTCATTTCGTTTATGAATAGAACAATCATGGATATAATGAGTTTTCCCAAGATGATTTCTTACACTAAATCATTATAAAACACAATCTAATATTGTTAAATTGTTTTCGCTAGGTTATGAAAACCTTGCAAAGACTAACAAATCTTGTAAATACTGACTGCAGGCTAAGCTCAGGCTTGCAAACGTAATGTTTCCCAGTGCTTATTTTCCCCTTCTTTTTCTTCATGTTATTGGCTTGAGAGTGATTCTATGCAGCCTCATAGTTCTCTTTTGGGTAAATTTCTGTCATACAATGAAGAGTTGTAACAAATTTGAGGGTTGTATTATAAATAGGATGTTTAGGCAATCAGGTGGGTCCTATATTTTTTTTTTCAACAATTAAATTGGTTTTTTTATTTGCTTTGTTTTCATCATTGTTATATAAAACAGTCACCTTTATTTTTTAAAAAATTTTAATGTTATTGATTGTGATAAATATTGGATTTAATGATTACTCCCCAGATTTCTAAAATTCTTTTTCATGGATTCCATCTACAAAGATGTCAGGAAATCGGGTTTTTGTTTTAGCGAAAAAACTTTTTTACTATTGAAAGAATTATCTCGGAATTACTGTTAAATGCGTCCAGTAAGAACCAAATGTTGATATAAATAGAGTTCAAAGAGGATGAATAGACGCGGTAGCTGAAATAAGGGCTATAGGAACCATTTAATAACCTTTTGAGAATGATTAATTGGTTTTCCCATTTTGTTGTTAGTAAGCACACCAACAAGATAATTTCTTTATCTTTAGTTTTTTATTGAACAGAAAGAAGCCATTCAATTAGCTGATGTTATAGATATTATGATGTTCTCGCATAGAAATGCCTGTAATATATTACTAGAAATACGCGTAAAATGGTACATCCTTGTGTCTGTATTTTGCAAAAAAGTAAAAACGTATACGGTACTAATACACTTGTCTGCATGTTGTAAGATTAGCGGAACAGATAGCAGACAAGAGCGGAACAGGAAGACTGTAGATTCTAAAAGGGAGAGGAATGCATCTCAGCAGTCATTCCGTTAAGATCGGGGGAAATGATGTCTGTGTTAATTTGTTTTGAACTTTTTCGAGATCTGAAAAAGCTACGGTTTGTAGCGGTAAACAGATTCGAAAAAAGAGGTAACCATGATAATCATAAAATAATTGTACAAAAGGTCTAAAATCTAATATTTTTCGAATCAGTGCCAGCAGAAAACAGACTTCCTTCACCTTTTGAGAGGTAAATAATTTAGCTGTAATATACAACTAGGTATCAGGATGAAGTCCTTAATTTTTAAAGACTGTTCAGGAAAGGGTGTGCTTTTGGCATTCAAAAGTATTTCATAACTAAATTCAAGACATCAGGAGATACTGTTGCATAAAAAGCCAGAAAGTCTTTGAGACCTCCAATATTTCAAATGTTGGTCAGAAGAATAAGCCCAAGAAGAATCGATCCCTCTGAGAAATAGCGAGATCAAAGACAGTGGCGCACCCAGATATCTTCTCTGGGAGGTGTCCGGAACACCGGAAAGTCAGGAGTATGGAAAACCTCCCAGATCTGATCTGTTATGCGGGGGCCCTATCTCGCGAAATGTTTGAAATATTTGAGCTCTGACTCCTGTGTCAACTGATGAAGTCGGGACTACTGTAACGTATACTCTGTACCGTCTGTCCTGAGAGAACAAGATACCGCAAACCAAAAGTGCCGGTAACAGGTTACTGTTATAGGTACTTTTCGATACAGATACTTTACGCTGTTACCGTCGTTCCTGGAACAAAGAACTTGTTTAGCAATTACAGTAACATGTATCTGTCCAATTTAAAAAACATATAATTCTAAAACAGTACAAGGAATTTTTGTACTCGGTTATTGAGTTTTTTTAACAAAATCGAATTAAATACGCAATGGGTTAAATTATTTTTAAAGCTTGAATTTATTTATTTGATTATGACTGATTGAAAAGTTTCAACACAAGTGTTACTTTTAGTCTAAAATAGACTATTAGGTGATCTATCATTATGAAATTATATTCTCTTCATCCGTTCATCCCCCCTCATAGATTTGCCCCTGATCAAAGATATTTATGATTTGTAGGCGTACTTGAAACCGGAAAGTGTGTAGTAATATGAAGACTCTTGTAATCAATTGATGCCTCCTGAAGACTATGAGTGATCTGAAAATTATGCGACTGAACTAGTGATCTGATTCAGAAACAGGTCCTAATGATAATACAAGATGATAGAGTGGAAAATTATACATAACCATCTT
Organism: Homalodisca vitripennis; assembly: GCF_021130785.1. Taxonomy (NCBI): domain Eukaryota; kingdom Metazoa; phylum Arthropoda; class Insecta; order Hemiptera; family Cicadellidae; genus Homalodisca; species Homalodisca vitripennis. The sequence goes on along the minus strand of NC_060211.1, from coordinate 146,554,809 downwards.
TCTCCTGTAATATTTATGATGTGTAGTTTTTTTTACTTATTTAAGGCCTACAACAAATCAAGACACCCCTCGGAGTTTTCTGTATTATTACTACATTTATAAATTCAGAAAGCATGGAAATTGTATTATATTCACTGCAAAAACAATCAACAAAAGAAGGAAACAGTTATTCTAGAAATCTTAGAATACATATGTTTCAACAAACCAAACAGTTAATTAATTCATTTTACATATTTGAATTACATACTGAAATAAAACTAAGCTATTAAATACTAGGACCTGGCAATAGGATATCTTTTGGGACATAATAATTGTAAGAGATGGGACTAAAGGGATTTAAAATAATATCTACTAGCTTCCTGTACGCCAGATATTCATTAATTTTGACTTCCTCAGCTGGATTAGTGAAACGGAAAGTCGCTTACAAGCTTTGCTTAGTTGTAATGTCTGTAATCAAGAAATAAATAAATCGGTTATAGAAAATAACAAATAAATATTATACGCAATATATTCCAAAGCTTAACATTAGACATTAACATTAAAAATAATCTATAGTTTATCCTTGATACTCACAATATTTACAATAGGTTGAAATACATGTCGTTTCAATAATATGTCAATACGTAAATGGTATAATTAATATTTGTTCATACCATTTAACAATTAGCAGAATATTGAAACGCCTTGTACAGTAAAAAACAACAAAGGAAACTTTTTACGTACAAAATAATAAATGTATAGCATTTCAATATGAAAATAGTTCTTGATACTAATTTACTGTTTAAATAAAAGATCGACTACCTTACAATTTTATGAAATATGTTTGAAGTTTTCGAGCGACAGTTGTAAACTCGGAAATACTAAGAAAGTAAGTAGGGCCTACACATGTACAATACATTTTAATGGAATTTTCACGTACACGTAGTTCACCACAGGTTAGAATAGTCACTCTGGTATGATTTTACAAATAAATCTACGTCCTTTCCAGCAACAAGTAACTGAAGACGCAAAAAGTTTTTTTTGCGTTCTCTCTCTTCGATACCATCTCCAGTTAACAAATGTTAAACAACTCTTAGACTACCAACTGTTGCCCGAGGATGGATCTCCAAAGCGAGGCCGAAATATGTCAAGAATTGAGTGTGTAACCAATGTTTCGACGTCGTGTGAACAGGAGCCCGTAGTTTTAATTAAGTATGTCTTATTAGAAAATAATATAAAATTAACAAACAAATCAACTAATTTTGAATGACAGCCAACTTCTATATTACCTACTTCATGGAAGTCCTCCACCATTCAAGTTTCAACACCATAGGACTATTTAAGCAAAAAATATTGTGGATTGGAGTGTACAACCTCAACGGTAACTAAAGAACGTTTCTTTAGAACAATAATAAAATGTACTCAAATTGTGGTTTTATAATGTTTAGTTTCACGCAGAACTAGCTTTTAATTATAACTTAATTATTATAGTTATATATAGCTTGCGTATTATTTGACATGTGTTAGTATCAAGAAAGTTAACTATAGGAAACAATAGAAAATTGATTGTTTAATTAATTACATAAAAGTATAATATAATAAATGTTATGTTTATTGCATACTTAGAATATACGTATATTCTACGCGATGAAAAACTTAGCAGTGGAGCGTTAGAAATATGGACAATAGTTGATTTCGAAAACAATTTATTCTCAAACCGGAGGGTATAAATAAACTAACGCACGGATAAGTCTAGATATTTCAACCAATGTTGAAATATCAAATAACAGTTGTTGGCTGGTGGAAGAGAGAACCTTTCCCGTTTCAGCTTGTTTTTGTTCCCAAAGTAGAGCTAAGTTGGGCGTCTTGTTTGAGATGACATCCAATTTGAACCGTAAGGTTGGTAGTAATGAGCAAAGAGCAATAAGCTTTGTACTTTACTACAGAACACGACTCGGTTATCTTTGGCTTGGTAAGTTTAACACGTACAAATTTACTTTAGCTTCCTCTCAGGTTCAACAAAGTTATAAGCGGTTGGTCGTATTCTTTACACAATAGTAAATAAAAAAGTTACACTTCAATAATAAATTAATGTCATAAAACAACTGTCTTCAATTACACTTCAAACTACCAAAATACATTTCATCAAAGTTACAAGTCCTATTCTTTGTACAAAAGTAAATAGGAAAATAATAATTTTATTCTTCAATTTTACTATATTGTATTGTGTGTTGCTACGAATCCAAATATTTCATTAATCGTTTGTTCCTGGAAATAAAACTTAAGTTCATAGAATATTTATTGCAAAGCTTGATTGTAATTACATTTCGTGAAACACTGTAACATTAACGGCGGACCTGTAATATTGTCGGTGTTCGGGTCATTGTTGTACATCAATATCATGGAACTGTACAGCAAATTGCGGACAATAACTGATATTTATATAAATACAGTTTATTGGATATTTACTAAGTAGGATTCTGTTTTGTTACTGAAAATATTCTGTTACTTATAGATTGAACAGATTATATTTTTAATTTTTTTCCGTAATTTGACATACGTTATGACGGAAGAGGGGAATTTATCATATGTCATTAAGTCAATGACATATTAAACCGTTTCTGGTTTAAATGTTTTATAGGCCTACTTTAGAATTTTGAAACACTAATATTTTACAACTAAATTTAAACACTTGTATAGTGTTGGGAAAAGTCTATTTTAGTTTAGATAATAATTAACATAGTTTAAAAAATTGCGCTGTCATAAACGTTATGACCCTTAAAAATAACTCTATGAGTTCTAGTGTTTAGGCACCATTAAAAGTAAGCTCGAAAATGGTATAAAATAACGCGCTATGGGAATGTATGTATCAATAAACGACGGAACAAAATGTTTCATGTATTAGAAAATTAGTTACAGTCAAAGTATTCGTTGAGATTTCTCGTGGCCAATCACTCGTGGGAGTGGATGAATTTCATTTCTGTCTTGTGTGTCTATCTGCACGATATATCGAAAACCTGCAGACTTGAAATTGTCCATGGCGCTTTATTTCCATACGAGAAACACTGAGTTCAATGATGGTGAATATCTTGGTGCATGGTGATTTGGCTCAGCGTTACAGAATATTTTAAATTGGTCTTATTGATAACCACGATTGCATTGAGAAAATAGCAAAATAGTTTAAATAAATGTGGAAATAAACTGAGTAAAAATATGAAACCTTTTATAATGTGACATTTCTATTCATAGAGTAATACGAAGCAGCATGGAAAGTCATTGTTAAAAGTGTTGTATTGCCCACTCTAGCTAACCGGAACTTCTGTTATTTGAACACTGCTATGAAAAGTGACTTAATAAACATAAAGTGAATGTACGTATCTTGGGGTGTTATTATCACGAGAAAGATTTCATCCGTAGATTTAAAATTATACATAAGATTTCCTTTCTACACAGATAAGAATGTGTTCTTTGATGGTACATATCCAACCATGAAATTTGTCTGTAATATTTACGTAAATTTCTGTTTTTATTATCTGTCTGCCTGAAGGACATCTCGAGAATAGATTAATTATATATTTTAAACTGTGCATACAACATCAGCGAAGCCTGTTACGTAAGTGGCGTGGCTAACTCTAACCTTGTAATAATAAGTAAGTAACAACAACAATAATAATAATAATAAAATAATAGTAATAATAATAATAATAATAATAACAATAACAACAACAATAATAATAAAAAAAATAATAGTAATAATAATAATAATAATAATACCAAAAGAAAAGACTTATTAGATACAGTGATAGATGGTTTATTTTATTTGTTAAATTTTGAAATATTAGTGAAATTGGAGATGGTTTTGAATCTAATCAGTTAATACAAAACGAAAGATATAGCTCGTTATGTTAGGTAAGGCACAAATTAAATTCATGATCTTGATCGATTGTCTGATAATAGTCAGAGGTAATAAGAATAAAATATATTGTGGCACGCAAATAATTATGAAATCAAATGGCCTGTGGGAAATAGAAAATAAATGACTTTGAAGAAAGATTTCACTGTTTTTGTATTACAATGTCATTAAAATGCTATTCAAAATGGACAGAAAGATTAAATTAAGAAACAGTTAAAATGTGTTTTTTGACCGTTGAAGAAGTGTGTTTTGAATTCTAATTATTAGTTTAAAAATAATTCTATGATTTTAATTAGTTCAAATGCGGGAATAAATATTATTTATTAGACCACTGTGTCGGAGAAATGATTTTATTTATGGTTTGGAAAGAGATAATATCAATACACGATGACACTCGCACTGCACATGGAGTTAAAAAAAGTGAGGCTAAAAGGAATGAATGCCAAAATGAAAGACGTCAGTAATACTTTGATCACGCCGCCGTTAAAGTAGGATGAAATTTGCTCAACTACTGCATTGTTCAGGTCACTGCAATCTAGTTCACTTGGCTTTGTATCACGTTGATAGAATAAAGCCCGGAATTGAGGACAGTACAATCGATGTAAATGTTCGAGTGTAAATCAGCTAATGGAGTCAAATTTGCGCAATTTATAAACGTTGGTCGTATATTTAACAATGTTTTACACTGAGTAATATTGACTTTGGTGGTAAAAAAAAAACTCCTTCAAACACGTATAAATACGTAAAACTCTTTTCGATTTATAACAATTCTAAGTTAATGCAAATAACAAAACTGTGTGACCACTGGTGAAAATCGTTTTTTAGTGGAAAATACTAATGAGAATCGGTAATTCTACAATGTTGGACTGGGTTTTCCGGCGAAATGAAAATTGGAAACCTGCCTGCACGGTGGACGAGGCGCTTTACTTTCAACAAGCTTACAAACAAACGCCACATAAACAATACTCTCCGAGTCTTTTGTTTTGACCGGCTCTCGTAAAACGCTGAGTTTCTTGCATACTTTGCTTGTATTTACCGAAGTTTTGTTTGCTACTTGTAACGTTGTTTAGTCATTGCCAAGCTTTTCTTAAACGTTTCTTGTACAAAAATTTTCTTAAAAAAAATGAAAACTTGGTTGATACAAGGAATGGGCTAACTAGTTTTGAAAATAATAATTACTCGTACATAATCTTTGAAATAAGCAATTTAACATTTTGTTAGAAATATCATGCATAATAACAATATTGATATTTCATTGTATTAACGTTTTGAACGTTTGTTAATGGAGAACTCGAATTAGAGTAAAATAATATCGAATAAAACTGTTTATGTTCGAAAAGTAATTATTTACCAACCTGTTGTGCGATGCATAGTTTTAACCGTTTAGGATTTATATAATTTTACGTGGAACACATATTGTTTCAGTTGTACAGTATATAGATTTGAATGTTGATGTAATAAACCAATATTCAGTTTATTGTTAAAACTATACCTGTGTCTCGGAAGTACAATGTTTTGTATTAAAACCAAACGAAATACTGTTTGGAAAATAAATGTATACGTAATATTATATGAATGTTGAGTTCAGCTCCAGTTTATCTTCCTCTTGTGCAAAATCTGCAATATGCCGCTGCCACAGACTTGACTCCTGGAATCTAGAATCATGTTCGTCTGAAGAGATAAAAAAAGTCGGAGACAAACCTAAAGATGAACCTAAAGATTGAAGCTAAAAATGAACTCTACATCGTTTTTACATCAGAAGCATCTAGACTACACAAAATATAGCGTAATACAGAAAAAAAGGTATTCTCATTGTGTCATCAGGTGCACAATTGAGTGCACTACGATGTGTTTGACACGATCCTAAATCAAGGTGGAAAAACCGGGGTTTTCTGCATAGAACGTAGCTATAGTGGGAAGGGTTGATTGAATGTGAATGTTGAGTTTAGTTATAGTTTACCTTTCCTCTTAGTACCTCTTTTTTGGATGTCTTCCTAAGAGGAAGTATGACATACTGGAGTTAAACTCAACATTTACATTGAATCAACCCTTCCCACCGTAGCTACGTTATGTGTAGTAGTATGTTTAAACTTTCCTCCGCTAACCATTAGTATATAGTAATTAAATGAAAAACAAACCCAAACAACTAATTCTTAGTGGGTTTAATATCTTTAAATATTTCATGAGCAACTGCTTATTGGGATTACTTTTTACACTATCTCAAACATAAAAAAAGTGAAAAGAAAGAATAGGAAATACTCTTAGAAGAGGAAAGGTATGTTGGAAAGCCTGAATAGGTGCTATTATCTGAAATGGTAACCACTCAAAATTTACCCAGTCCTCCTCTGTAGACTAATGGATATAGTCTCGGCTCTCTAACTGAGAGATCCCGGGTTCAAATCCCGGGGAGGGCCCATCATGAATAAACATGAATAGTCAGTGTTCAATGAAGCCGTCATAGCTTAAATCTGAGACTTAAAAAAGAGGAAAAAAAAATTAACCGATTGTTACGTAAAGTGGATTTACGTGCTCGACGCCACGTTCGCAGCTCCATCAACTTCGATGGTAATTCTATTCCATAGATTGTAGTTCCATGAAGTTTTGCTACGTATAGAGAACCACATAATAATCGAGACGTCCGTCAGTCCATAATGAATCGAGATGTGCAACCAAGAGTACGACTACTATCAGTATCAGAATAGCCATTTCGATCATATAAAAATATACGAGATAGGTAGATTAGTAGATACGTAGATTAGTTTCCAACTATTGTTCTTCTGAGACAGAGTAAATAACATTAATTGGCAATACGAGTACTAGGTTAATTGTTATTTTATTGCAGTCTCATTACCAACACAAGAACTCCGTACACTATATAACCATGGGAGTGCCAATAGCATACAGGTATAGCCTCCTTTGCAGTCCATATCAGGTTTGCAGCATCGTTGCTAAGCAATTTCTCTTAAGTCACAATTCAGCCTTAATTTGACAACCTCGTAGCCATCTTGTGTTTGAGTTCAGTTGGAAATGTTTTGTGACAACGATCTATAGCAATCGGAACAGTACTGTGGATCTTAATTCGACCTTTCTAAATCTAAAATTGCAGGAAGAACCCTATCTCCGATTTGGAATTTAAAGATAAGTAGAATTCATTTTTTCGTTTAGGCATTAAAATTGTGAAGCCCATGAACCAAAGGCATTTCTTGAAACATAAAGTTCACTAGCCCTACATGCCTGAGGTATTTGTTCATACAACTCTTATCGATTTCTTAAGGAGAAAATTCCTTCAGACTATTGTGTTTACCTGGAGCTATGGGCGAGTTTGGTGTTTTCATTAAAAACATCTCTCATTTCTTCACCTTAATTTGTGGAATCCTCTTCAATCATTCATTCTTCTCATGGTAGATCTGCATTAAAACACGTTCAGAGTTTAAATTCGTTTGAAATAAATAAAATTAATTGTAGATACAAAACAAAATAGTAGTCGTTATCAGATTGTTATCAATCTAAGAACAACAAATAATGAAAAAAATGGACAACGAAGGTCTTTGACATAGTTAAATGATATCCACTCAAGGAACGATACTCGTACATATTAAAGGCTGATGACGACGTTGGGAATGAATGTGAAATTTGCAAGTCTTTTTATTATGTTTCAAGCACCATCGTGTGGGCGTAATCTGTCTCAATTCTCAAGAGTGAAGTAAACTTAAGCAGATATGAGAAAACGGTTATTACGTGCTGTAAAATATCAGTTTCACGCTCAGCTCGGCTCACTACACTGGAAAACAAGCTGTTGTCTGCTGTCAGCTCATTCTTGTTGAACATCAACTCCTCTCTACACGTCTGTCATAATCGTCAAATCTGCACTCCGTGAAGTTCTTTATATAACTTTTTATGTGATGTACTACATTACATTATGGGACATGTCTCATATTAAAGACATAAGTGATACGAATGCAAACACTTTTTAATGTTTTTTTGTTGTAAAGTTTATACTTGTACATCACCTGTGATACTCTGTTGGTGACGTCTTGCTACACCATAAACTAACTGTGTTGGTTATAAGATATGTAATTGCATTAGCCTTAAAACTATTTGACACCTGAGTTATTAAAATCAGGGGGGGATTGTGAAAACCCAAATTTATACTGCTCTCAGATAAAAAGTTTTATGAGATATGGCAAAGTATTCATTTAATTACCACAGTCTAAATTAATTATTTCCTGCCTTAAATAACCTAAAAAAATCATGAAGCATATGGACTTTGTATTTTTTTTAAGTTTTTGTCTTCATTATGCCTGTAGCATACACCATTGTCTTGTAAGTAATATATGTATGTATGTTGATGTATATATATATATATATATATATATATATATATATATATATATATATTTATATCGTCACCCACCTTAAATTACTCCCACCTTCTTGGGACAGTTGAGCCAAAGAATTTTGAAAGAAGAGGAATGCATGACTAAGGCACTAGGAACGGACTGCCACATATGGTGACTCCAAGAAACCTGAGTACGGACTGCAGTTACTGCACGAGAGCGTTAGGACCGTAGCGTCTAGCAGGCATGCCACGAAAAACGTACAACTTTGCTCCCAATCAAATTACTTTAGTGTTAAACTTGTGATTGGTGGAGAAAGTGGCAATATATGGAGCTGTTTGAGGTAACAAATTGAAATTTTTAATTTAGCTCCACATATGTCAAAAAGAAGTTAAAATAACATTGGGTGAGAAATAAACGAATATTAGAGTACCTAATATATAACTACTAGTTTATTCATGTATAATATATATGAATGAACTATTAATGATCAAACGTTTTTATCAATGTTATTCATATAACATACGAGTATTATTGTACCATGAGAATATTTTTTTCATTCCATGATATATTCCACTTATTTGTACCTAGTTAAAATTATTTTGTTACATTGAACTAGTATTGATTGTCCTCAATAAGTTTCAACCAGCCTGCAGCTTATCAAGTTTTAAAATGTAATTACATAATTCTAAGTTACTAGGAACGTTATAGTAACTGGTAAATATAGTAAATATGTTATTAATAATTTTATTAAACGTGTATATATGTATTAAATATGTGTATGTACGAGTATGTATTAAATATGATATATATATATATATATATATATATATATATATATATATATACAGTTTTTTTAAAGAAATTTATAATTGTTAAAATATTAAACTAAAATCTTTGAACGATTTTAGAATACTGTTAAGCCATATAAGAAATTATTTTTTTTTATATATTTGTCTGTGTAAATGTTTGATCGAACTTAAATTATTTAGAATAAAAAAAAAGTTGTTATGTATTTAAATATTCTATTTAAATTACTTCAATATTTCATACAACTGTATTGTTTTAAACGGGTTTTTGAGGTGTTAAACTAAACTTAATTCGCACGTATCCAATAAAAAAATTAAATGGTAAAAATATATCACCTTTTCAAATTGTAGCATTTTTAGACATTAAATAATTTATTAAAATCTATCAGCTCACTTATTAACTTTCGGAAGATCACGACTTGATCAAAAACAGTTATTATGCAATGTAGAATGCAGGAAATTTGTGCAAGTTCTCCATTAAATATTGCATTTCTGTCTACAGAATCAATTTATCTTGGAGGCGAGAGGTTGGCCATTCATTGTTGAAGGATATTGATGGAAGTAGAGTAGCGGCAGCAACGCGTGTTTACAAGATGACAGAAGTTTGGAACCTTGCCAGTCGTTTGTAATTATTCATCCAGAGTTTTTTAAGTTTTGTTAACCATGTGTATTCAATTATTGGAATAAATAATTATTTTCATTATTATTATTTTCATGTGTCGGAAATTAGGCATTAATATTATTAATGTATAATATAGTATTTCTGTGCAACACAATTTTCTCTTTGTATGTTGTACATTTTGTGTGTGTACAATGTTTATTGTTTTTTAATGTGTGTTCGAAGGATATCTACGAACTATAGCTTAGGTGTAATATTCGGATAAAGTGACAGAGGAATGTAAAATACATACTCAATGTGGAAATCCCTGCTTCAGTTAAGATAACAGGAACTCGTAATGTTAGTTACAAACGGAGGAGTGCTGTTACAGTTGGTTACAGCGGGAACTCGTAATGTTAGTTACAAACAGAGAAGTGCTGTTACAGTTGGTTACACACGCAGGAGTAATATTATAGTTGCAAACACTGTTCAGCCCTTGAATTAATTTGCAATCGAAGTTTAATATTGGAGAATCGGTTTACGTTTGAGTTATTTTGAATTACTTAATAACTTTTACTTATGATATCTACCTTGAAAATAGGTAAAACAGAAAACAATCATCATTTGAGTATACATAGGCTTTTAAAATATTATTTTTTTATGTGTAATATTATAAAATTTAATACTTTCTAAACGAAATATGACATAAGGAATCTAAATATTTTTGATACGTTCTCTTAAATAAATAAACACACACACACACACACACACACACACACACACACACACACACACACACACACACACACACACACACACACACACACACACACACACACACACATATATATATATATACATATATATTTAATAAAAGATGTATTTTCTCTTTTATCTTATCTTTTATTTTTATCTTATCTTTTATTTTTATCTTATCTTTTATTTTTATCTTTCCTGTTATTTAGGAGAAATTGTTTAAAATAAGGAAAAAGGCACTGAGTAGGAAATAAATTTAACCAAAATAATAACAGATTACTTTACTCCCACTCTTGCTCGGGAGGAATTCATTTTCCAAACACATGGCCATATATCCAAGGATCGATATTGGCAGACGAAACATAAGGCCATTCGGAAGAGTGTATTTGTTATTTTATGTTATTTCAGATTGTATATAATTCTAGTTAAGTGTTGGCAATGGCTGTTTAGTTGATTAAAAAAATAACATTACTCTCAGCCCTTTAATATACGTAAAATAAAAAACGTAGAAAAAATGATTCTTCAGCCAAAAATATTGTAAAAAATTCCACGGTGAATTTAGGAATTTACAGTAGTATTTGGAAATAACTTGTATCGAAGCTTACAGAAAATTTCTGTACATACAGATGTTAGTTCCTTTACATTATATGTGATGAATTAGACTGATGAGAGTGACGTGTTGTGTACTCATTCATACTAACGTAGTTTTCCTAATTAATATTTTATTATATAACATTTACACTTTCATAAAACATTATTTTGACGTGACAACGTCTTAAATTAGGTTGCGGGTCGGAGTCACTCATGAAAAAGTGTAACGCCCGGTAACGTTACGATGCCCGTCCAGTGGGTCCGCCGCACGGGATCCGCACGGGATAAAGCAGATAACTGTGGGTCCGCCGCACGGGATAAAGCAGATAACTATGTTTATTCGTGAAAATGTGGAGTGCTTAGATAACTATGTTTATTCGTGAAAATGTGGAGTGCTTAAGATTCGTCATTTACAACAACTACAACAATAAAGGTAAATAATTGTACACTTATATTTCATTATCGTAAACTATGATTGATTGATTAATTGTTAGATTGACACAAAAGTTGAGAAACTGAGTTTATAGGTTATGTCATACTATTGACAAATGTTGATAGTGTTAAGTAAATTATTAGTTTAAATCACTCTGAAATCAATCGTAATTCAGTCGATTGAGAAGAAACAGCGCGTATTGCTAGTCAAACATTTAAAATAACAAATTATAACCTCTAACCTGTCATAACAGTGCGACCAAACAAACGAACTAAACCGACCAATCACCACGCGCGGAGTTAGAATTTAACTGTGTTTAGCAAGAATTTCAAATTCCAATTTTAGTAAATGTTTTATTCAACTTTACCATTTACAATAACAAATTTTAATTAATTTCAAATTATGTACAATGTTTTAGTAAACAAAATATATTTCTATAGTTAAAATTTGCGCAATTCTTATTTTCATTCAATTCCTTGTTCCTATTGTGCAATTTAATAATATTCATATCAATAAATATTCTACCGAGAAAAAGACGTTGTCACGTAAAATCTTCGCCCGTAAAACCGACTTTACAGGCAACCATAATTTTTTAAAGAAAAAATAATTTCAAAGTCAAAACTATTAAAAAAATGTTACTTTCTGATATCACATTTCGTATACATGCTGTAAAAATTACATTTTTAATAATAATATCAAGTTCAGCTCAAGTTCACCTTTCACTTATTGCAGCGTCTGTAGTTCAACACTGTGACAGATTTGACTACTGGAATCTGGAATCAACATCCATCCGAAGAGATCCAAAACAGTCGGCGACGAAGAAGCTCAAAACGAACTCTCTACATACATCTTTTCGACACCAAAGACACCTGGACTACAAACGAATGTAATCAAGATGAAGTGGTGTTCTCATTGTCTCGTCAGGTACACAATTGAGTGCACCATTAGGTGTCTTTCGTGTAGAAACGATGTAGAGACTTCGTTTTGAGCTTCTTCCTGACCGACTGTTTTGGATCTCTTCGGATGGATGTTGATTCCAGATTCCAGTAGTCAAATCTGTCACAGTGTTAAACTTCAGACGCTGCAATAAGTGAAAGGTGAACTTGAGCTAAACTTAACATTCTTATTGAATCAACCCTCCCCAACATTGCTCTAAATTACATTTTTACTTTGAAATTGCCAAATATTCCAACTTCAAATGAGTATAATTCCCTGTAATTTTATTAAGAAATATTGTATTTACGTCTTCAGGAAAGTTGCATTAAACAGCGATTTTAAAATAAAAATAATCGACCCGATTACAGACTGTACCATGTTAACAACTGTTTGTAAGTTTTGTGTGATCACTACACTGTCCGTTTTCGGAAGAGCTTCCATTCCACTACAAAACGTTTATTGTAGCGAACAACAAATACAAATAAACCAGATTTTCATTTGTAGACTTTCAGTTTTTAGAATATTCATTTCCACAAAGACAAAAATGACTTCCATGATGGTGTGTTCCGACCATGGAATTTGTGTGAGCCTTATTGAGTGAAGCCTGTCACTTAGTTATTTTTTGTCTGCCTGGGAATGTAAAGATCTTTTCTGTACGGTTGTCTGTCTGTATGTTTATTCGCATGGCATCTGATTGAAATGAATTATATAGACTAGGTGTTACATGTAAAATTTCCTGAAATCGGTTCTAAAAACAACTCTATATACAAAATTAAAATTACTAAGTTCTTGTTTGTCAGCCTGGGAATGTAAAAATCTTTTCTATATGATTATATGTATGTATATCTCTATCCGCAATGACATCTGAATGAAATGAATTGTAGACTGAGTGTTACTTGTAAATTTTCCGAAATCGGTTCCGAAAACAGCTTTGTATACAAAGATAAAATTAATTAGGACCCACAGACAGTAACTATAAGTAAAATACGGCGTGGGAAGCGACGAAACAAATAATATTTAATAAAACTGATAAAACAGCGTGATAATATGCAAAATTGAGTGTTGTTAGCTTTGCAACAAACTGTGAGTCCTCAACATACATATATCTCTAGTTAGTCTTTGTAATAACTGCACATACCGTTCAAACATTCATACCGATTTATTATCCCAAGAACGCACTGAATAAACTACACATTCGTTGTAAAATATGTTTTTGTTTTATCGTATTTTGTTCCTGAATGGCGCGATAAAAGTGAAACATTAGTACATTAATATTGTTTATTGTCACATTTGCTTATAGAACAACCATTTTGGCCAGTTCATCTACAAGCTTTGAATTTCGCTTTCAAACTACCTAACTATAGTCTGGTAATAAAACACATGGACAATACCGTCATAAATTTTACAAGTGAAAGTTACATAGAAAGTACTGTATAAAACAGTTTACTCGTTACACGAGTTGACAAACAACGCCTTAGCAACAGTTGTTTACTTGAGTTATTTTTTTGTGTCTTGATTTTATTTTCATGTAATTTAGTACGTATCGCGTGGCTTACAATGTTGAAAACAGTGAACAACTGTTTACCCGTAAACACGAGAGTTGGAAAATAAACTTATTTATTTAAAGCTAAGTTTATATTAAGTCAATAGAACTATTTTGCTCTCGATCAACCTTTATCGTTATTCTTTAACGATCTGAGCTTTCTATTGACTATCGTTTAACTAGTCCCGAATTGAAGAACATCTTTTTGTAAGACTGGATATGTTAAAAAACACTAAATTTTTGGTTTTGTCTATGTTTTACGGGTACAGAGTAGTACGTAGTATGCTACACCCGGTGTCGCGTAACAGGCTTCCTGAGATTACATGCAAAATTTCAATTATATACCTTATTTTGTTAGGCTCTATGTCTCATGTTAAGTGGTCACATGACTGTAATCATATTATTTACGAAATTTATTTATCCTGCGATTTTATAGTTGCCGTTATGATTACCCTTAAGACCAAAGTAAAAATATTTGCTACCGCTCAGCCAATTTCCACGGAATAATATACAATATCATTGAACTCGATGTTGCCTATGTAGAAATGACGTTTCATGATAAATTTTAACCATATAAGTCAGTTTGTTCTCCAGATATCTTGCGGACAGAGAGATAGATAGACAGACAGACCGACAAACTGACAGGTAGACAAACAGACACAGGCAGACGTAAATTATTTCAATCCCTCGAGTGAAAGACTAAACATATAAGCCAGTTTGTTCTCCAGATATCTTGCGGACAGAGAGATAGATAGACAGACAGACCGACAAACTGACAGGTAGACAAACAGACACAGGCAGACGTAAATTATTTCAATCCCTCGAGTGAAAGACTAAACATATAAGTCAGTTTGTTCTCCAGATATCTTGCGGACAGAGAGATAGATAGACAGACAGACCGACAAACTGACAGGTAGACAAACAGACACAGGCAGACGTAAATTATTTCAATCCCTCGAGTGAAAGACTAAACATATAAGCCAGTTTGTTCTCCAGATATCTTGCGGACAGAGAGATAGATAGACAGACAGACCGATAAACTGACAGGTAGACAAACAGACACAGGCAGACGTAAATTATTTCAATCCCTCGAGTGAAAGACTAAACATATAAGCCAGTTTGTTCTCCAGATATCTTGCGGACAGAGAGATAGATAGACAGACAGACCGACAAACTGACAGGTAGACAAACAGACACAGGCAGACGTAAATTATTTCAATCCCTCGAGTGAAAGACTAAACATATAAGCCAGTTTGTTCTCCAGATATCTTGCGAACAGAGAGATAGATAGACAGACAGACCGACAAACTGACAGGTAGACAAACAGACACAGGCAGACGTAAATTATTTCAATCCCTCGAGTGAAAGACTAAACATATAAGCCAGTTACCGACAAACTGACAGGTAGACAAACAGACACAGGCAGACGTAAATTATTTCAATCCCTCGAGTGAAAGACTAAACCTATAAGTCAGTTTTTTCTCCAGATATCTTGCTGACAGACAGATAGATAGACAGACAGACCGACAAACTGACAGGTAGACAAACAGACACAGGCAGACGTAAATTATTTCAATCCCTCGAGTGAAAGACTAAACATATAAGCCAGTTTGTTCTCCAGATATCTTGCGGACAGAGAGATAGATAGACAGACAGACCGACAAACTGACAGGTAGACAAACAGACACAGGCAGACGTAAATTATTTCAATCCCTCGAGTGAAAGACTAAACATATAAGCCAGTTTGTTCTCCAGATATCTTGCGGACAGAGAGATAGATAGACAGACAGACCGACAAACTGACAGGTAGACAAACAGACACAGGCAGACGTAAATTATTTCAATCCCTCGAGTGAAAGACTAAACATATAAGCCAGTTTGTTCTCCAGATATCTTGCGGACAGAGAGATAGATAGACAGACAGACCGACAAACTGACAGGTAGACAAACAGACACAGGCAGACGTAAATTATTTCAATCCCTCGAGTGAAAGACTAAACATATAAGCCAGTTTGTTCTCCAGATATCTTGCGGACAGAGAGATAGATAGACAGACAGACCGACAAACTGACAGGTAGACAAACAGACACAGGCAGACGTAAATTATTTCAATCCCTCGAGTGAAAGACTAAACATATAAGCCAGTTTGTTCTCCAGATATCTTGCGGACAGAGAGATAGATAGACAGACAGACCGACAAACTGACAGGTAGACAAACAGACACAGGCAGACGTAAATTATTTCAATCCCTCGAGTGAAAGACTAAACGTGTATAAGCCAGTTTGTTCTCCAGATATCTTGCGGACAGAGAGATAGATAGATAGACAGACAGACCGACAAACTGACAGGTAGACAAACAGACACAGGCAGACGTAAATTATTTCAATCCCTCGAGTGAAAGACTAAACATATAAGCCAGTTTGTTCTCCAGATATCTTGCGGACAGAGAGATAGATAGACAGACAGACCGACAAACTGACAGGTAGACAAACAGACACAGGCAGACGTAAATTATTTCAATCCCTCGAGTGAAAGACTAAACATATAAGCCAGTTTGTTCTCCAGATACCTTGCGGACAGAGAGATAGATAGACAAACAGACCGACAAACTGACAGGTAGACAAACAGACACATGCAGACGTAAATTATTTCAATCCCTCGAGTGAAAGACTAAACATATAAGCCAGTTTGTTCTCCAGATATCTTGCGGACAGAGAGATAGATAGACAGACATACCGACAAACTGACAGGTAGACAAACAGACACAGGCAGACGTAAATTATTTCAATCCCTCGAGTGAAAGACTAAACATATAAGCCAGTTTGTTCTCCAGATATCTTGCGGACAGAGAGATAGATAGACAGACAGACCGACAAACTGACAGGTAGACAAACAGACACAGGCAGACGTAAATTATTTCAATCCCTCGAGTGAAAGACTAAACGTGTATAAGCCAGTTTGTTCTCCAGATATCTTGCGGACAGAGAGATAGATAGATAGACAGACAGACCGACAAACTGACAGGTAGACAAACAGACACAGGCAGACGTAAATTATTTCAATCCCTCGAGTGAAAGACTAAACATATAAGCCAGTTTGTTCTCCAGATATCTTGCGGACAGAGAGATAGATAGACAGACAGACCGACAAACTGACAGGTAGACAAACAGACACAGGCAGACGTAAATTATTTCAATCCCTCGAGTGAAAGACTAAACATATAAGCCAGTTTGTTCTCCAGATACCTTGCGGACAGAGAGATAGATAGACAGACAGACCGACAAACTGACAGGTAGACAAACAGACACAGGCAGACGTAAATTATTTCAATCCCTCGAGTGAAAGACTAAACATATAAGCCAGTTTGTTCTCCAGATATCTTGCGGACAGAGAGATAGATACACAGACAGACCGACAAACTGACAGGTAGACAAACAGACACAGGCAGACGTAAATTATTTCAAATAGACTGCTAACGCCCAGCCAATAGAGTAATATTGTGACTTTCTGTATATGAGTTATGAGTGTGACTATAAAATAGAATAAATACAATAATAAACAGTGGCAACCTTGTAGAAATGACATTTTTTCAGTCCAATAAGTATGCGTTTTGGAGATCAATCGCTATCAATTACTGTAGAGAGACATTTAGAGACTCTGCCATCAATAAAGCGGTACAGTATTTATTCGCAATCCCCCACTTCCAATGAGTTTATGGTTTTAAATCCAATAGCATTTGGCATTTAATTGTTACTTTTAACATTTTAAATAGCTTTTCTTCAGTTACAAAATTAATTAACTTTCTTAAAAACTTTTTTGCATTATTGAGTGATATTACTGTTTTTTATGTTAAGAAGAAATGTATCATGCATTAACATTGAAGTCGTACATCGCTAAGGACTAAGGTAGTAGCTTTTTAAACACTAGCTAGCTAGGTATAGAAGTGCTTTGAATATACTGATAACAAAATAATATAAAATAAACTATGGCATACAAACAATTTATTTTGTAGTTCATTTAAGGTAAGTTTTTATGAAATGATCTTCCCTCTTAATAAAGCAATGAAATGCCACTGTGGTTGGTTCCAAATCAAAACGTTCTACTATACATCAGATAGTTGAAAGTAATAATACGACAAAACCAATAGCAATGATACCATTCATATAATATATTCACAACTGTTGAAGATGGAGCTTGTGTTGGCTATTCTTAATTTATTCACTACATTAAAACATTAATAACTTTTTATTAACATAAAAGGAACTGAAGAAGAATAAGAATATAAGTAAGGAAGGGAAGTAATTATTGTGAAGTAACTGAAGCAACAACAATGATCCTTGCAGCTCTCACTCCTGTCCTCCAAGAGGCAAGAGGTACGTGGCAGGCTATGTACGTGTTTGGTGAGATCTATAAGTAGAGTGTTAGTAATAGTAGAGTGTAGAAATAAAACCCATTCCTGTCCTATTTAGTAGACATTCTTACCTTGTTGGTTCAACAATATCTGCAAAAACTGCAAGATTTTACAGAGAGAAAGCCCTAACTCTGTATCCAACCCTACACTTCCTCTTATACTCGTGACTATACCTGACATCCAGATGGTTATTCAGAAATCACTACCTAGCTGATAAGATATCAGCAAATACTAATTCACTATTAATGAATGATCTTGGAGAAAAATCTTCAACCGGGATAAGAATATCAGGCTCCCAGCGCCAACTGTTGTTTTATACCTGACTTACATCACAAATAATAAGGAACCTCAGCATTTGTTACGAAATATTCACCAGATACTGAGCAGCCATTAGGAAGTGGGTCGTTGTAATTTCCATTTCCATCTATCACTAAGGTTCAGTAACTGAATATTTAGGTTTAACTTTTATCTTTCAATGTCTATAGTAACGTTTTACTATAATAAAATCACTAAGCATTATGCATGTTGGTGAAATCAAAGTTTTGAAAATTATTTATAGATTCAAACATATTTATGTTTGAATGTCAATATATTTATATACAATGTCAATAGGTCAATAGTTGATGTAATGCCCATTTAGTGTTTTGTTAGTAAATACTGTTATACTGTAATTTTGAGGATAACTCCTAGTACGTAATATTATATAATATTAAAAAGGTATTCTTTTATTTATATGAACAACATTGCCAGGTTGTCAATAATAATATATTGTATCAAAGACAAGAACTGAGCCTTAATAAAGGAAGAATAAGACTGGCATGAGACAAAATATTGGCTCTTAAGTAAAGAGAAATATAAATTTTGAAACCAACATTCCATAAAGGAAAGGGACTGTACAAGATGATGGAGAATGCAGTAATGTGAACCTACCTCACCTGCAGGCAGACGTAATATTGTCTGATATATAACAGTGTCGTGATACTGCACCAGTTACGGTGCGGTAAATATTTACTGTCATATACCAGTCACTCACCCATATTTCGTAAAATGCTATTTTAAATATTATCATATTTTTATAAATAAATGTCTTCTTTTTACAAGCATTTCTTAAATGTTGTTAAATGATATCCCAAATATGGATATTGTTTAAAACAATATAAACCTGTAAATTGTATCATTAGCTTGATAGTGTTTAGTTACCAACGTTCTTTAATCAATCTTACCCTTAAAACTATTAGTGTAAATAAACTATGAATTCAAGACCTGTTAAAAACGAATTAAAGTGGTCTGAAATAAATATGAATCTTTCCAGAGCTGGTTTTAAATGGTTGGGCACCGATTCCGAGTGTATTAAAAACTTTTCCACACGTCTTTGGCATGGTCTTAAATGAAGTATAAAATGCTATAAATAACAATGCTGTAACTTAAAAAGATCACGAGTTACGAATATTCAAGTAAAACACATATAAACTGGTAGACAGAAACCATTACTTTAGGCTACTC